>NW_017306392.1:1726658-1732643 GCF_000935625.1 Nanorana parkeri
CCCCCCCCAAGGATGGGGGGGGGGTTGGGGTGCAGAGGGGTACCTCCCTGAAATGAGAAGGGCACCTCCCTGAAATAATTACTTTTTTCAGGTTGGGATCCCTGTCATAGATCGAGTGGAGAAAAGGGGCTCATTCACAAAGGTGTAAATGGCCGTACACTGTACAAACTGGTCAATATTTCTGTGCCCCGGAGCAACAGTTGCATCTCTTAGTGATATCACTATGTCGCCCTATAGAAGGGATAATGCATGGCCCTGAAACCTTGGCTATATATGACAAATGATGTGACGTTTATTCAATAAAGCGAAACCGCATCCATGATACATTGTGTATATGCTGGTGACTATCTGATCTTCATTGGAGTTCCACATGGTGCCATCCGTGTTATCACTACGAGCACAACCATCCTGCAAGGTCACAATGCTGTATGGAGTGCAAGTGACAAATGACACTATCAGATGTTGCGGACCATCGCGGGCAGCACCCTGTACAAGTCAATGACAGGCTGCGGCTGTGCACATACAGTACATCCGCACATTCAAACATTTACCTCCATACAGGGACGATTGAGTGACCTAGGACAAAGACCGTTTGCGTCCAGGGCTGCTTATCCCTCTCTACGCATGCAAATGCTCGGATGTGTGGATATGTGTACAGCAACAGCCTTTTATTGGTTCTTATAGGCTGCTGCCCTCACCTGAATGTGGGTACAGAAGTATCGGATGGTTCTTACTACTTTGTGAATAAGCCCAAAAAGTGTAGGAGTTAAGGGACAGGAAGTGTGATATTTGTAGGATCACCAAGTGAAAATAAAGGAGAAAAAAAGCCTGAAAAAAGAAAACTAATGCAGGCACCTCATCCTAAGGCTAGTAGGCTGTTTGTTTTGGGTTTACATCTACTTTAAACAAGAATTCTGGTTGGTCGCTATGGGCGATAACTCCACTACTGTGCTCAATTTCTTTTTTTAAGTTTTAAGTCTCAATGTAGTTTATATTCTCTATTACTTATTTTTAGTTGTATCACTTACTTTGTAGAGCAGAAGGGAAGGTGATGATGCTACCGAAGTTCCCTAATAATTGTAAGATGAGTTTGTCATTGAGTTATATTGCCATAATACTGTGAATAGCAAAGTAGGCAACAGGGAACAGATGTACCTTTGTTCCTCTATGCTATGACGCAAAGAGGGACATCGGCACATTTAATGATACCTGAGCTAAAGCGTAGCCAGGTAGTCCTCCCGCCTTATTATATGAGTTAAATAAATATTTGGTGCATGGGAGAGAAAAGAACAAAACAAATGGCCCTGGGGCATCTATGTGAGATGAGCTACAAATCTAGGTGCAGAGAAAACCTATTGTCCTAGGAACTCATTGCACTCCTCTGAAATGCTCAAGTGAATAGTGTATAGGGAATGCTTATACAGTTTCTAACTTGCCCAGTTAAAGGTAAAGTCCACCTTTTCACAAAAAAAATAAATGTACACCATATTCATAAAATAAAAAAATGTGTTTTTTATCAGTGGATCGCAGGTGCAATGCTCTGACTCCTGCAGACTCTTCTTCCCGTCCCTATCCATACTGAGGTACAGACATTCAGTATCGGGGACGAGAGGAAATGTCAATGAACTACAAGGGCAGTGACATCACCGTACTTGTATTCCCTTGAGAACTACAGGTGCCTCTGCCATGGTGGTAGTTTCTCCATTCACAGATCCTGTTAAAGAATATTCGAATCTTGGGTGTTTCTGTCCACCTAGGAATATTCAGTGTTTCTGTCCACCTAGGAATATCGGTTGTTTCTGTCCACCTAGGAATATTGGGTGTTGCTGTCCACCTAGGAATATTGTGTGTTGCTGTCCACCTAGGAATATTCTGTGTTTCTGTCCACCTAGGAATATTCTGTGTTTCTGTCCACCTAGGAATATTCTGTGTTTCTGTCCACCTAGAAATATCGGTTGTTTCTGTCCACCTAGGAATCTTGGGTGTTCCTGTCCACCTAGGAATATTGGGTGTTCCTGTCCACCTAGGAATATTGGGTGTTTCTGTCCACCTAGGAATATTGGGTGTTCCTGTCCACCTAGGAATATCAGGTGTTTCTGTCCGCCTAGGAATATTCGGTGTTTCTGTCCGCCTAGGAATATTGGGTGTTCCTGTCCACCTAGGAATATTGGATGTTCCTTTACACCTAGGAATATTGGGAGTTCCTGTCCACCTAGGAATATTGGGAGTTCCTGTCCACCTAGGAATATTCGGTGTTCTTGTCCACCCAGGAATATTGGGAGTTCCTGTCCATCTAGGAATATTGGGTGTTGCTGTCCACCATGGCCAATTTGTTTAAATTTTTGTTCAAAAGGTATAATAAACTGTTTTGTGGTTTAACTCTCCAGCATTTTACAGAAAGTGAAATAACAGTTTTTGGGTGAACTAATGCCTTACGTATTAGAAGACTGACAGAAATATAGTCCTGGCTATGTATGTTGTTAACGCTTGTTTTTCTTTACATTTTGAATTGCGAAAGAGTTGTATATCTACCCTCAGTGTTTGGACTGCAGAGTAATTCTCTAATCACAGGAAAACAGAGCTCATGGTTAAAACTTAAGGCTACGTAGATCATTAAAAATGTACATCTATGGTAAATAATTACTTGTCCTTATGTACTAGTTGCAAATTTCCAAGTATATTACTGTCCTGCTGACCAGGCTAAAAGCCTAACTGAGGTGAATTTATCTTTAAAGAGAACAATCCTAAATGTTAAATGGGGGTATTTCTGAGGGGTTTTTCTTTAAAAAAAAAAATGGTTGGCTATGTGTTGTGTCTGTAATCCTTTTTTTTATCCAACTGTTCTGAGTTTCGTGTTCTTACATAAATACTGAATATTTTAAACTTCAACCAAAAAACTTAAAACAAAAATCAAACAAATCCTTTTGTTATATCCATAATAACATTGATAATAGTCATTGATAATAACATTGATAATAGTCCAAATAAATCTGTGATTTCAATTGTGTGTTTCCACAGAATGATCAAATGTCACACACATGAGGTTAGAGAACAGCGAAAAAGGTAGTCAATATTATCACACAGCGATATTCAATTTATACGGTACTCTTCTGATCTTTCTTGCACAATAATCCTAAATGTGCACTCACCAGATATCTGCTAGATCTTGCTTTCATAGTCAGATATAGATCATGAGCGGCTTCCTCCAACTAATTCCTCTCCTCTGTTCGTCTATGGGCACCTCTCGCGGGGTCCAATCTCCTTATCACCGATTTTTTGCTGTTAATCTCTTCTTTACACTCAGTGATATCTTCCCGCAGGATTTCAGAGGAAACAAAAAAGAGGGGCTTCCATTGCGCAGTATGTTAAGAGGAAGAGTCCATCGCAGTCTCTTGTGCTTGGAGCATTGCAAAGCTGTTTCCGTGCATACTGCTGGTAATTTCATTTTTATTTTAACAAAACCACTTTTTTAATATACTGCGCAATGGAAGCCCCTCTTTTTTGTTTCCTCTGAAATCCTGCGGGAGGATATCACGGAGTATGAAGAGGAGATTAACAGCAAAAAATCAGTGATAAGGAGATTGGACCCCGCGAGAGGTGCCCATAGACGATCAGAGGAGAGGAATTAGTTGGAGGAAGCCGCTCATGATCTACACATGACTATGAAAGCAAGATCTAGCAGATATCTGGTGAGTGCAACATACAGTACATTTAGGATCATTGTGCAAGAAAGATCAGAAGAGTACCGTATAAATTGAATATCGCTGTGTGATAATATTGACTACCTTTTTAGCTGTTCTCTAACCTCATGTGTGTGACATTTGATCATTCTGTGGAAACACAATTGAAATCACAGTATTACTTGGACTATTATCAATGGTATTATGGATAGATTATGATAGACAGAATTATAGGCCATTTACTCCTGGATACTCCTAAAATGTATATAGGAAAGCCCCATCCTTAAGAGATAAATTGGCTATCAATGTTATTGATCCCCTAAAGAAAGTTTTATTTTTTTGGTGTGCTTCTACCTTTGTCGTAGATGTGTTTTCTGTAGGACAATGAATAACAGATCACGGGCAACTCATTTTAGATTGCATGTGAGTGCACACACGTTTTTAAACAGTTTATTTCATGTGCGTCTACTCATGTGACGTATCTTTTGGAATGCCCATGTGGTTTACAATATGTGGGTCGAACCACACGGCAATTAAAAGTAAGAATTGGTGAACACATCAATTAAGACCTTTTATGTGTATCAGCAGTCAAGGGTTGGTACACGAGCAATGGTAAATAAGAACACAGTGTAGCAGAAGCACATAAAACACAAAACTCTTGTAAAGAGGAAGAACAGAGGCACAGCTTAAATAGGAAGATCAGGGGAGGAACAAGAAACTACATCTTAAAGTGACACTAAACTAAGAAGTTAAATCTTAAAAATACATTCAAGTACCCTAACTATTCACAAAAATTTATCTTATTTTTGTATCACCCGGCTGTAGATCCTCAAATCATCTCTGAATTGGTGCTGACAGTGTCCTTCCTTCTGGAGGGTGGCTACTTTTGTTCCCCACGGTCTCTGTGTGTGTTGTAAAGTAGCCACCGCTCCAAGCTCACTCCTGTGATGGACTGGTTTACAATATGTGGGTCGAACCACACGGCAATTAAAAGTATGAATTGGTGAACTCATCAATAATATAAAAAATGGTTTTAAAAATCATAATCTCTCTACACACTTCAAACATTGTCATGCAAAAGATCCAAGTGGTTTAAGACTGGTAGGCACTGACAGAGTAAACATTGGAGGGGATCCAATTTAAAAATAAATATTTCACAAAATGAAACTAAATGGATTTATGCGTTACAAACCATGCATCCATGGGGACTTAATGTGGAATTAGACCTAAATTGCTTTTTAGCAAACAATTAGGTCTTAATTAGTTGCCGTTTATGATTCCATAGTTTTATTTATTTATTCTGTCCTTCATGACACTGTTAGTGATTATCAATTTTATTGCTACATTTTTATTTAAATATATACAATTATGGATATGTGTTCGTTTTATTGTTTAATATTCTACATTTTATGTGTATTTCAGATTTAGATTTTTTACAATCAATTTTTATTTAATTTTAATTCTAAGGAGTTTTCCATGCTGTTATACCTTTGGCAATCCACTACCTGCACTGCTAACGTGAAGTCTATTACTGGCCTCTGGAGGCAATTAGCAATTAGATGATTCATCCTTGGGCTATATAAGGAAGCCCTAGTTATACATCAGTATTTGAACCTTTCCTGGAAAAAGTCAAGGGACGAAACGCTTCAGAGGGATAGGACACGTACTGAGGCTACATCATAGGTGACTAGCAGCTGGATTTCTTGTTGCGGGTTGCTTAGGTGGAATCCATTGATTGTTTTCTGCAAGGCGCTTTCATTCTGGCTATCTTGTAAGTGTGTTTTTATTGTTTCAATAAATTCAATTTCTTTTACATAATTCATTGTTTGGTGCATTTATTCCTCTCCTATATTGGATTATTTCCCTCGCTGAGTTAGCGGCATCTGCCATGTAATACAAAAATAAGGATTTGTTTAATTATAAGCGTTATTATCCTATCCATGAAAGACACTCGCCACAATTATGTTTATTGACCATTGAGATATATGGTCATGGATCTCTGGTGAGTGTGTTCTTTAACTGAGAACAGTTTTTTACAGATTGACTAAGGACTATGATTGAATATTATTATTATGTTTGAATATTTACATTTATGAAAATGTACACATTGTTTGGAAGTTTATGCACATTTATGATCAGCAGCGCAGTGCACACGATATATATCAAATTATGGATATAACAAAAGGATTTGTTTGATTTATGTTCACACAGTCTAAGTTTTTTGGTTGAAGTTTAAAATATTCAGTATTTATGTAAGAACACGAAACTCAGAACAGTTGGATACATTTGTTAATATATATATATA
>NW_017306392.1:1733565-1745332 GCF_000935625.1 Nanorana parkeri
TTTGGAGCCTAGTGCAACACAGTAGTTATTTTATCTTGTCAGATTTTGTTTATCTGTGTCCCGAGATTTTCCTTTACTCTATTCCTAGAGACAGGAAGGAGACTTCCTGTTCCCAGCAGGAATCTTTCAAAGAGTGAGGGGCTATCCCCTATTAAATAGTTGTCACCAGAACAAGTTTACCCACTGGAAGATGTACCCTCACCTCCTGTCCCTGTGACAACTCTGAAATGTTGTATGATCCTTCATTGTGTATACAGGGTCAATAGAGAGGATTAATTTTCCCAGCAGGAACACAGACAGCAGTGAAAACCTGGCAGAGATTCTAACCCCTCTACATTCTATAACTAAAAAAGAAGTTTTGACTTTACATACACTTAAACCAACAAGTAATAATATAATATTATAACCAGGAAACAAAAGGAATGTCACACTTTCTCATCTAGCCACCCCATGCAATGACTGCACTCCCTTACAGTAAGCCTATAGATGAATGTAGCCAGGGCAGGGAAAACCTACATCCTATACAGAATATTTATTTGAATGCATTCATGCAGATTTCACCAAAATAGCAGACCAAACACCCGACAGTATCAGGAGAGAGGAGGGGACCCGGCGGCATACCTTATCCCGCCGGGTGACTGTCTCCTCCTCTCTCTGCCGGCGTCCATCACCAAGATGGCCGCCGGCAGGTATCAGAAAACTGCCGCGTGTGCGCTATGACTGCACGCGCATGCACGGTGACGTCTCGGAAGGGGGACACTCGGTTACCGCTCCGGGTGTCACCCAGCCTCGGGACACCCCTGACATTAGTTATACACCATGCTGGGTTTGGTACACAAGTAGCACTAGCAGTAGAACTAGGCAGTATAGTTGGAGCTGAAGTCAAAGTCAGTTGCCAATGGTATCAGGTTTGAAGTGGAGAGCAAAGAAGGGTGGCTGGGAAATCAGCAGTCAAGGGTTGGTACATGAGCAATTGTAAATAAGAACACAGTGTAGCAGAAGCACATAAAACACAAAACTCTTGTAAAGAGGAAGAACAGAGGCACAGCTTAAATAGGAAGATCAGGGGAGGAACAAGAAACTACATCTCAAAGTGACACTAAACTAAGAAGTTAAATCTTAAAAATGCATTCAGGTACCCTAACTATTCACAAAAATGTATCTTATTTTTGTATCACTCAGCTGTAGATCCTCAAATCATCTCTGAATTAATGGTGACACTGTCCTTCCTTCTGGAGGGTGGCTACTTTTGTTCACCCATGGTCTCTGTGTGTGTTGTAAAGTAGCCACCGCTCCCAGGTCACTCCTGTGACCTAGCGGATTTCTGTAATATAAGACCTACCACCGAACTAGGTCTTATTTTCGGGGTAGGTCTTATATTACAGAAATCCCTGAAGATAGTGCTAGGTCTTATTTTCGGGGTAGGTCTTACTTTCGGGGAAACACGGTAGGTGCTTGAGTGCAATGTTAAGATTTAACTCCTGAGTTTAGTGTCACTTTAATGAAGAGTGACCAAGAGACCAGATAAGGAACTATCCAGAGCTCCGAGTTTGGATCTGGACAGGGTCGTCCTGTGAGCTGAATTTACACTGTTAAGATGAAGTAAATTGAAGTCACTGTTTCTGCTATGATAGAGGTATTATAATAACGTAAGTCTCCTGTCTGCGCTGGCTAATTTAACCTGTAGCCCAACATAACACGTTACACATTAACCATGTGTTCTGTACATTATTTTGCATCTCACTTCTATAAAAAAAATAATGCAAAACCAGTATGGAAAACATACAAAGCAAGTTACAGCATAAATAGCAGTAACCACCATATGTTGCTGTGGTTGGTGCAGCTACATTCTTGTTTGTAGAATCAATTGTTTTTGGTGCCCGAGGGCCCACATGTAGCCATGAGCTTTCTGCTGTCATTTCTTCTCTTAGATGATCACTTTACTTCAGCCAATAACTGTGCTATGTTTTGATTAGTTGTCTTTTATTACTTATCCTTTATTTTTTGTTATGCCTGCCTAATTTCTGACTAGGGCAAGTGCAATGGCCCGGGGGTGCAGATGGTTGCTTGACATAGGCAAAGTGAAGTTCAAACACCAGCTCATAAACAAGCTGGTAAACCTATGCAATAGATGCAGTGCTGTACCCCACTATGGCAGTGTATAGAACCCCTCCATTTGCTTTGCTTACTTGAGTAAATGTTTGCTATTCTGAACAGTTCTTTCTACTTGAGAATTATTTGCTGTTTGTAAGAAACTTGGATATCAAGGTGCTTTTAAAAATCTGCTCTAATACTTCATAGTCAAGATATAGTTTGTACTGTCTAGCACAAAAAAGATCAGATGCTTCCTTTTGTTATTATCATGGTGGTATTGCATATGGCATCATAGATTATTTGAGGTTAGAATCCAGATGCTTCCTGCACATTTCAGCACCATATCCTCAATCTGAACATTCATTTCTTGCTTTTTCACGATTATTTCTAAGGGCTTGGGATATTCTAAAGATATTATTTGCAAAACCATGAATTACTAGTTTCTTCTCTTGCAGCAATATAGAACTAAGATCTAGTATGGAGGTGCTTCTATACATTTTATCCATAAAGCTTGTGGCTGGTTTCTCACATTTGTTACATAGTTACATAATATTTGAGGTTGAATAAAGACATTAGTCCATCAAGTCCAACCTAGTGTTTAGTTTAAATTTGACATGTTTTGTATCTTTCCCTACTGCGTTTTTGGTGAAAGCTGGAATACTGGTTTGGTCCTTTCTTATGGCCGTGGAGGTCCTTTAGAAAGATAAATTAGCAGCATGAACTAGGGATGCACCAAAACAGTTTTTTCAGTATCAAGTACGAGTACCGATATTTATCTTTCGGTACTCGCCAATACCGGTACTTCCGCTAGCATGGAGCTAGCTTCCCGGTCAATCAGGGAGGCAGGTAATTACCCGCCGACTGGCTTCATGATTGGCCAGGAAGCCGGCTCCATGTTCCCTCACGGCACTGCCGGTCAGAGGAAATCTCCCTCCGACTGGAAGTTCTGGTATCAGGATAAGGTATCGGAGTATTTGGTCGCGTACGAGTATCGTCCAAATACTTGGAATCGACACTGATACTAGTATCAGTGCATCCCTAGCATGAACATTTCAGTACATTGTTGGAGCAACACATAGGTATTGCTTTTTGCATTTGCAACACTCTAGACATTTTGCTTTGTATATCTTATTATATCAGATTCAACCATATGTTTCAACTGTACCTTAGCAGCTTCATGGGTTCTTGCATTATCAACTGCTTTGCCTAGCATAAGATCAACACCCTGGATTATTAAAGGGTAAAAGTACTTAACTTGAGTGGACCCCATGCTGTTTCCCATAAGCTGTGGCAAGGCATACCTGTCCCTGCTCCTTTGAAATGGAACGCTAGAGCCTCTTCTTCAAAATCCTTCTGCTCTTCATTCCAACACCCAGAACCAGCTGCCACTCTGCAAGGATCATTTTTTTCCTTCACAGACTGGTTTACAACTACCAGCAGGCTATAAACGGTCTGTGGGCTGTATTTTGGGGATCCTTGCTCTAAAGGGTTTCCATTGTGCCAGTTAATGCTGGGCGATTGCATGCCAACAAACTTTCTGTTAAAGAAATTGGCTTGTATATAGATGGGTGTGCAGTGCTCGGGGTCACCAATAGGGTGAGTCAAATAAGTGTTATCTAGATTTTTGATTATAAAAAATTATTAGAGTCCAAGTATATATAATGTGTTGATGAAAACAAGCTTCAAAAACAAGCTCAATCTTTCTCCCACACCAAGTGTCCACGCCATAACTCCCCTCTGGGATGAGCACTCACCAGACCCACGGTGTTTGTAGACAAAAAGAGATGAGAAGCCAGTAAGTAGTCCCGCGGCCGTCTCATCAGCGTCACATGGATCAGTAATTAGCAAAAAAATATAAAAAGGAAAAAGAACTCCTCATAGTGTAGTCGACATAAACGTTTATTTGAAAAAAAAAAAAAAAAGTAGTCACTTACAATTAAAATCGAATAAAACGGCCGCTCACAAGCAGCGAGTGGATATCCTGTACTTCCTGGTTGTTCGTGGTATTGAGAAGTGTAGCCCCGCCATAGGCTCCTCTGCCATCAATCAAAGAGGGAAGGGGCGTGGCCTGCCACAGGGCTGTGTGTGTCTATGGACGCACACAGCCACTGCGGAAATGAGTGCGCACGGGTGCCTCCACTATGGCAGAAAACGAGGAAATAGAAACTTTTAAAGAAAAAAAGCAACAGCCTCCAACAAAGGAGGGTCTCCTTAAAAGAGAAATTAAAAAAAAAAAAAGGCTTTAATATCACTTTAAGTGCTCATTGTGCCAAAATGTCTTCCCTTTGTCCTTAATTTTCCTTTTGCGAGATGGAGAGTGAAGCTTGTACAAAATAAATCTCTGTAATAAATAATACATCTAAAATGGTAACACTGCTTCTCTCTGTTAGTTTAGAATGTCTATAGCTTTTTCTGTTCTAAAAAAAACCTCTCACGAAAGATTTACATTCTGAAATTGCGCACGTTTGTCATGAGCATTTGCAATAATAGAGCAATCATAGTATCCCCTTGCCTTTAAAAATCATACACATGTAAAAAAAAATGCAATAAAACTGGAAACTCCTACACCTTGTCATGTCCTTGCTGATGATGGGGCAGACACAACATAGTTTACTCTATCTGCTGGTAGCACAAGGGGTACATGGTAATTGTGGGTGCCTTGTTTGGAAGATCAGCTGTTATGCTTATCAGCAGGCCTCACATTTTTAGAAGACAAATTAGGTTATACAGTATTAACAGATGTATGTTATAAAGATTAGTAGTGTGCATCACCCCACTGTTGCTTATATAAGATGAAATGCTTGTTGGTCAACATGGGTTTTAACTCTTGAATTCCATTTGCACGATGAGGTTTAAATCAGTCCAGGAGCCAACTGATGCTGATTCACAGTTCACATTATTAGAAGAGAAAACATATGACATCACAAGGGAGTAAAGGTTTCACAGGTTGTTAGGACAACTTGGTGTCTCAGGAGCTTGTGAGAGCACATCCTGAGCTGTTATCGCTGCCTTTAACAAGACTAGGAGCTTTGCGTGCCCTTACAATGGTAAGAACAATCATTTAACCTGCATATGTACATTGTTAAGCTGGTCATACGCTAGTAGGATTTCATTCCAAATTTTAGGGAACATTCATTCGATTTTCTAATAATTAATGGGGTCAAATCAACAATAATTTTGACTGCAGTTATTAAAAGAATTCGGATTAGGAAGGCATTTTTTTTTCTCTCATACAAACAAAATTTTAACAGTGAATGTGAATTTTGTTCAGGAAACTCCATTCATTCTAAAACTGAATGTTCAAAATCAAACAAAATTTCAAAAGGAATTTTACTAGTCTCTGATCTGTTTCACCTATTTAACATAGTTGGTGGTTCAAGTGATTGTTAGGCTGCTAGATATATAGATTACTTTATTTGGGGTTAATGTTGCAATTCCTTGTGTGCGTTGACTCATCAGTGGAAATGATGGTACCAAACAGATTGCTGTAGTGTAGTAAGTGCACACCACCATCACACTGCCCGATGAAATATCCATCCATGGGCAGATGAGGTGTCACAATAGACAGAATGATGGGCAAGTAGTATACCAGATCTTCATAGTCAAAGCCTACTTGCAGAGTTTATCCAGGTTTGGAAGATTCTTTGCCACATGTATGAGATTTTGGCTCAATCAGACATAGGCACCTGATAAGGGTGCCTTATTTCTCTGTTTAAGGATTGTGGCTTGGGAGTGGGATTGGTGATGTATATAAGTGATCCTGTTGATGTCTGCAAACGCACAGGTAGAGCAAATAACAGTGAATAGTGTGATGTGGCAGAGCATGACGGCATAACATATTGCAGGAGCCTAGTAATCTTCTGATGGATATGGCTTAATGACTTCAGTGCAAAAGGACACGAGTGTGTGTGATGCAGCAATTTATGAAATAGGGCCAAACTTTGCATAGGTGTCCATCACGGTCACCACTGAAACATAAGGTTTAGGATGCAAATGGTTTTTCTTCATTGATACAGTCCCTTGCTCACCTGATTTACCTACATTTGACTTTGAAATCACACATTCTAATCTTAAAAGTGCTTAGAATGACTGCAGCATGTATGTGTTTTTCAGCTATAAATCTTTTACACTCTTGATTGCATTTCTGTCATGTTACTCTGGAGCCTTTGGAGGCATAAAATAACTTCTATTCTGTAGATGCATCAGGAAGTATGTACAGACAAAATAAAAAATGTAGTGTCAGTCTTAATCACACGAGAAAATATATGGAAAAAGCAGGAGCTGATTAATATTTCACTATGAAAAGGAATCAAAATGACTGAGTGTACTGCATCTCTTCAGCCTTTCCTCATCCTGTGCAAACAAGAGGCATCTGCTTGCTTGGGTTCAGGGAATCAGCTATTTTTTATATTTTAAACTCTTCTCGTCTGCAGTCTATAGCTTAACATTCCCCTGCACAATGTCATGCATTGGGCATTAATCTATGTTCCCACTTTGACAGCTAGCAAGGAACACCATGCATAGCTGCTTGCTGTCAGACCAGGCTGTCACTGACACCTCTGGTCCACACTAACAATAAAGAACCAACTAGCATGGTTCAAGATCAAGTTATGGTGCAATGATCACACTGCCTTGTTAAAAGGCATATAATGACAATGTTAAATTTGATCTGGGCATCTAGTCTTCAATGACCTCTGGTCAAAAAAAAGGTTAAAGGGCAGCAGGATGCCTGACTCAGAACCCAAATAAAAAGCTTTTAGGTTCATAGGAAGATCAAGCCGTTGACAATGACTATATGACTTATGGATGTGCTAGTGACAAGAGGTGTGACAGGATCCAGTGACCTGACTGAAAGGACAGCTATGTCTTTTTTAATGCCTAGTTTAAGCAACAAGATGCAGCATCTTGCAATATACACCGATCAGCTATAAAATGATGACCAATGGCACCTGAAAGTGGGTGGCATATATTAGGCAGCAAGTGAATATTTTTCCCCTGAAGTTGATATGTTGTAAGCAGAAAAAATGGGCAAGCGTAAGGATTTGAGCGACTTTGACAAGGCCCAAACAGTGATGACTTGACAGGCAACCAAAACTCCAAAACTGCAGCTCTTGTGGGATGCTCCTGGTCTGCAGCAGTTAGGATCTACCAAAAGTGGAAAACTGGCGACAGGTTCGTGGGCGAGCAAGGCTCATAGATGCATGTGGGCAGTGAAAGCTGGCTCGTGTAGTCCAATCCAATGGAAGAGCTACTGTAGCTCAAATTGCTGACAAAGTTACATAGTTACATAGTATTTGAGATCCAACAAGTTTAACCTATGTGAGTGTGCGTGTTGTTTGTGTATGTGTACTAGTCACTAAGACTACCTGTACCCCTGTGTATTTTGTTCTCTGAGGAAAGTATCCAAAAGGTTCTTGAATGAGTCAATACTAACAGCTGATACCACTACTTGTGTAAGGGAGTTCCACAATTGCACTGCTGTAACAGAAAAGAAGCCCCTTCGCAGTTTGAGGTTACACCCTTTTTCTTCCAATATCAGGTGGTGGCCTCTAGTCCTCTTTCAGTGAGTTTACAGTAAATAGTTTACTCCTGATATTTCCATCACCATGAAACAACTTGTACATTACAATCATATCCCCTTAATCACCGCATTTCTGGAATGAACAAGTTTAACATTTACAATCTTTCCTCATAGCTCAGGTCCTTCAGCCCCTTTATCAGTTTCGTTACCACTCTCTGGACTCTCTCCACTTCAAGGACATCCTTTCTGTGAATTTTTGTGCAGTTTTGTGACCAAAACTGAACCGCATGCTGAAGATAAGGCTAAACTAGTGTTTTGTAAAGTGGCAAAATTATTGATTTGTCTCTAGACTACACACCATTTTTATGCACGATAGCAGCCTGCTAGCTTTCTTTGTTGCAGCCTAGCATTACAAGGTCAACTAGGACCCCCAAATCTTTTTTCAGTTGTGACTTCTTTCAGTGCATCTCCCATTTATTAATAGTCTGCATGCATATTTTTAACACCTCAATCCATTACTTTGCATTTTTCAATATTAAAAAGCACCTGCCATGTAATTTTCCACTCCCCTATACTATCAAGGTCTTCCTGTCAGTGGCGTCATTAGGGGGGTGCGACCTGCACCCGGGTGACACCATTGGAGGGGTGGGTGACACCAAACTGAGTGACAGTCATTTTGGTGTCACCCTCTCTGAGAGGTCGGGCTCTCGGTCATGGAATGACATCCCAACAGTTGCTCGGGGGAGAGGAGAAGACCCGGCAGCATACCTTATCCCGCCGGGTGAACATCCCCTTTTCTCTCTGCCAGCATCCATCACCAAGATGGTTGCCAGCAGGTAACATCAAGATAGCCGCGCGATGTCATCGAACCCGCTCCGGGTGACACCTGGCCTTGGGACGCCCCTGCTTCTTGTATTGTTGCTATGTCTAATCTTGAGTTTATTACCTGCAAATGTTCATATTTTCAGCAAACAAAGAAACATGGCTATTAACACTTTCACTGATATTATTAATAAAACAGGTTGAACAGTATAGGTCCTAACACAGAACCATGGGGCACATCACTTCCAGCCTTAGACCAATTAGAAAATTAGCCATTTATTGCTACTTTCTGGACATGTTCCTGTAGCCAGTTCTCTGTCCAGGTACACACCATTTCATCTATACCCATACTTTTTAGCTTGTATATTAAGCGTTTATGTGGTACTGTATCAAATGCTTTTTTCAAAATCTATGTACAATATGTCTACTGGCTTTCCTCCATCTAGGTTGCTACTCACCTCCTCATAGAATGTTAATAGGTCAGTCTGACAAGAACAGTCTTTTATAAATCCATGCTGGTCACTTATGACATCATTACCACAGACAAAATCTTGTATATAGGTTTTTATCATTCCCTCAAACAATTTGCATACTATTGATGTTAGGCTGACTGGTCTGAAGTTCCCAGGTAGGCATTTTAAAACTTGTGTGAGCTCTTTAAGTACCCTTGGGTGTAAGTTATATGGTCCTGAGCATTTATTCACATAAAGTTTTTCCAGTGTTTTTTTAAACCCTGACTTCCGTCAACCACTGCGGTATATTAAAGGAGAACTATGGGGTCAGGGCTTTTCCCCATAGTTCTCCTTTGGGTAACGGGAGGACATAAACTAGCGTCCTCCCGTTACCCTACGCTCAGTATACCGCGAGCTATAGCTCGCGGTATACTGAGACGCAGCAGCCGGAGCGGATCCCGACATCGATGTTGAGATCCGCCCAGCTGCGTGAGTGACAGCTGGCTCTGCCTATCTAGAGGCAGAGCCAGCTGTACCCGCCCCCTCCCCCGTCCGTTCCGCCAGTCAGCGCTGGCGGATCGGAGCGGGGAGGGGGGAATCCAGCCCCTCCCCTGTCACGGCAGAGAGCCGTGACAGGATCGAGAGGTGAGTGAACGCTGGTATATGTTCGCTCACCTCCCGATCTACTGAGCCGACCTGTGACAGTCTCATTGTCACAGGTCGGCTAGAACTATGAGGTGAGTGAAAAGCACTCACGTCATAGTTCTGTTTTAAGTACAAAGCTACTCACAGTCTTGTTATATTCATTACACCCATCCTTTTCATGAATATATACTGAGTAGAAGAATGCATTTAATACCTCTGCCTTCTCTCTGTCATTTGTGATTAACCTCTGTGCTCATATTTAATGGGACCTGCATGGTTTTTTTCTTACCTTACCTAAGAGTTTTTGGGGAGTTCTTTTTACTGGCAGTGTCAATGTTTTTCAGATTCTATTTTAGTTGCCCATATTGCACTTTTACATCTCTTATTGCATTCCATGTAGCTCTGGAATGCCAATGCTGTCTGTTCCAACTTATACTTTTTAAATGCCAGCTTCTTCCCATTGATGTGTTGTTTTACCGTCCTATTCAGCCACGCAGGTTTAACTCAATGCCGTTGTTTAATATATTCTTAACACAATCCCACTTATGCTCAATTAGAAATAATTGGTTCCAAGCCAGCAGAGGCAGTGTGATGCTTTGGGCAATCCCCTCTGGGAAACTTTGGGTCCTGCCATTCACTTGGATGTACTTTGACACGTATCACCTACCTTAACATTGTGTGATGCTCTGCGCAATGCCCTGCTGTTAAACGTTGGGTCCTACTATTCATGTGGATGTACTTTAACATGTACCACCTACCTAAACCAAGTACACCACTTTATGGAAGAGCAGTGCCCTTGTTCAGCAAGATAATGTATCCTGCCACACTGTAAAAATGGTTCAAGAATGTTTTGATGTGAGATGTGCTTGGAAAATAAGTCTGACCCATGGAGGCCCATGGGTCAGGGCCATTTTGGGGGCAAAAGGGAACCTACTCAATATTAGGCATGTTGTCATAATGTTATGGCTGATTGGTGTACATTCAGTTGTTATAGAGCAGTGTCTCTAAACTTATTAAAGCATTTACCACTTTAAAAACATTACCGGCTAATCTCATGTACTCCTCGCAGTGGGTACATTTATCGTGTACATACTGTGTAAATGTTTTTCAAACAAACTTTTTTCAATAACCCGAAATACTTATGGGTATTTGTTTAGTTTGAGTTATTTCCTAACAGGCCATAGTTATGACAAATGCATTTGCTTCTTCAACACCCCTGGACAAGCATAAAACCAGCATTAGATAGTACTATAAATGCCTTTCAAACAGATTGTTACTGACCTCTAGTGGTCTTTATTAACATTGCATAATTTCACAACAGCCTCCATTCCTTGGAAGAAGGTGCCATTAGGTCCATGTTACTTTAGAGACTTAATCAAGAAGGTCATTCAACCTCCAAAGTCACCTCCAAAAAAATTCTAAATATGTTCTCTGCAATGTCACCAGATGGTATATCACCTCTAAATGATGAGATGGTCAACAACATACTCTGAGGAAAAAATTATTCAATAATCAGCCCACTTACACCCCAGTAAGACTTTCAGGCTGTTAGCCATAGTCTTCAACTTTGAAAAACCTCAAAATGTTTTAACATCAACAGATATACATCTGCTATTGATTCTTAGTCTACAACTACGGTCTCTGCAGTTTGCAAATATGCAAAAGAATATGAATGTAAAAACAGTAAAAACTTCTGTAAGATCTTTAGAAATACAAGTGTGTTTATAAAATCTCAATTGCATGTTTATGCTGAAATAGGGGTGCAAGAAACAAACCCAAGGAGGACAGGGAGAAGGATTGATTAGAATCAAAAAAGGTCCAGGGCAGAGGCTATAAAATGTGCCTATGGCGTCCTGCCCAGCTCCTCACTGGTCACCAGGACCTTGGTGGGACGCCTGCCAGAGTGAAAAAAAGTTGGCTGTCTCAGTGGATCGGCAAATTTTAGCTGACCCATGGAGCAGTGCCCCCTTCCCTTCAAGTGGCGTTAGAGCATGTGTCATATGTGCCATGATACACCACTGGTGCAGGGGTTCAGCAGCTATTCGAGAGCTTACAGCATAGCACACATTACATTTTAGGCTGATAGTACCTTTTCTAAAGTGTTCAAATGTGTGTACAAAAGTAGAATGTAGGCAACAGTGTTAAACTGCATCATACATTAAAAAAACAGTATTGCTTGCATTATATTCATGGATTAAGAGATTAAGATGTAAGAGGGAGAGGTACATTAATT
>NW_017306392.1:1745367-1760626 GCF_000935625.1 Nanorana parkeri
CCTTTAAATCGTCTCAGGACTTACCTGTTGCATGTCAGTGGCAGGAATTGATGCCTCATGTGCCACTTCTGGATCTTTCTCTGGCACATGAAGCTACCTATATACTGTAAAGCCAGGATTGGTGTGGTGCACAGGCTTTAGTCAGACCAGCTGCATCACAGAGAGCTGCTCTCTCCCTTCCCTTTGTGGCAGGCACTTCTATGTGGTATGTCACCCTTGGATCAGGGATCGGGGGGGGAACTAATTTGTGGTTCATGAGAGTTTAAGTATTTACTGCTAGTGCCGTGCCAACTGTGGCCGTGGCCATTCCTATTCCAAATTGCAGTGTTATGTCTTTATTTATGGTTGTTATACTCTTTGGGTTTGGGTGCTGTATGCAATCCGATGTTCCAGAAGCAGTGCTGGACTTAAAGCTCAATTCTAAGAATCAAGAGCAGGCCTATTGTCTTTTTTTGGCAGCTCCATCGCTAGAGGGCTAGGGAACGGGCTCACTGCATAGTCCTGAACTATGCAGGTACTGTGCAGCAGACGATCTGTTGCCAGGTGTTGGAACAAGCAGGACCCTGAGATTTTGTTACAATTTCAGGGCAGTCCCACAGGATCCAGGATGGTTGGGGGGTATGCAAGCCAAATGCAAGCATCTTTCTATCAGTGCAGATTGTCTTTTGTAATATGCAATATTGTAAACTTCCACAAGAGGGACCCATAAGTCTGTTATCTAACATGTTTACAGCATACAGAAGTAAAGCTGGCAATACACTGAATTAGCAGGACTCCTACAAAATGCAAGCGGTATGTGGCCCTTCCAGGACCCCTACGTTCAACCAAACTCAATTTTTCAATTGACATTCGTCAAAGGAGCCAGTCTTATAATGCTCAACTGAATATTGACTTTTGCCAATCAACTGCAGTCACTGTTTGGGTATTCTGACAGCAGCACACCCACCCCTGCCAGAATACAATAGCATAATGATGGGAATCAAGCATTTTTTCACTATAAGGGTACAGTCAGCTTAAGATTTATTAAAACTCAAACACATCTGAGGCTTTTCAAAATAAACTCTTCGAACCATAATGTGAACCTATGCTTTCCTATGCAGGGCAAAGCTACAGGTTCACTTTAATGCCACCCTCCCAAGCATGACATACTTTTCCTATCAACTCCTCTCTTCAACTACTGGGAAAAAGACAGCTCTGTGTAAGCTTAAAGGAGAACTGTGAGGTGAGTGATTTTCACTCATTCTCATAGTTCGAGCCGACGTGTGACAATGAAACTCTCACACATCAGCTCTATAGATCAGGAAGTGAGCGAACACATACCATCGCTCGCTCACTTCTACCCAATAGTTCTCCTTTAAGTCTCCCCAGTCAGATCTTACACAGAATATAGAACTATACCCACCTCCAAGTGAGAGGTGCCGGGAACATCACCAATTACCAATCACAGTGCTTTCATATGGAGTGAGTCACATGCTCTGGGCCTTGGGGGTAAATGTATCTACCTGTAGAATCCTTATATATTATTGTTACTAATGGCCGAATGTCTGATTTTTTCCCTTATAAAAAAGAGATCTTTTTTTATGCTAATATATATATATATATTTATTTTTTAAAAGTGTGTGAGTGCATTTATTTACCTATTTAGTTTCCAAAGCACAAAAAATTACATTCTTTGGTTACCATCTATAGGTACATACCAGGCATGCTTGGATTGTAAGTGCCCTGAAGTTCCAGATCTGCACCCAAATAACATTTTGAAAAAGTCATGATTGTGTGATTTTAACTAATATTGCAGAGAAAGGCATGTTCAGGTCAGTATCAAGAATTAGACAGCATAGGGATTAGTGAAGTATTACCAGCAATCAAATGTAGATCATACCTGGACATTATGGCAAAGTTATCACTGAGTGACTAATGATAGCGCTGAGCAATAATTCGCTGCTCCACATCATCTCCACCATCTTCTCTGATGCCTCTTCCTCTGCTAACATCTGCTTTGTTCGACCATAGCGTGACCAGCAATGAATGCATCTCCCACATGTGCAATGGCGCTGCGTTATCCTGGCACTAGGCTAAATTATGTGGCATATTACATGTGCCATAGACTTTGTAAATGAAAACAAAAATGCCAAGTAAATATGGTAAAGAAGCACAGAAGAGACATGGAGTCATTTTTTCTACCCAAAAGATTTTTCTTTTTTTGTTGTTGTTTTACTTTAAAGGGTCAATCCACCTAAAACTGATATTTCTGTTGAGTCAAACCACCTGACAGCTTTTATATCTTGGGGTCTCTATTGGTGAAATCTCTGTGACTACATTTCCGAGTCTAAACACCTGCTGTCGCCATTACCTTTTGTATCACTTGCCCCTCTTACTAGATTGTAAGCTATCACAAGCAGGGCCCTCCCAACCCTATTGTTCTGAAACTGTATTGTATTGTATTGTAACTGTACTGTCTCCTCCATTTTGTAAAGCGCTGCGCAAATTGTTGGCGCTATATAAATCCTGTATAATAATAATTATGACCGGTATATTCATATATTTTTTTTCGGTACTCGCCGATACCAATTACCGAGTAACGGAAGTCCCATTCAGGAAGCCAGGTGGCGTGTAATGACTCGCCACCTGGCTTCCTGATGAGCCGGGAAGCCGGGCAGCGTGTAAAGAGTCGCTTCCCGATTAACAAAAAAGTCCCCTCTTACCTTAGTATGTGCAGCCTGTCATCCCCCAGGGCCTCTCCAGCGAAAACGCGGCCTTCGTCCCGGAGCCGTCTAGCCGGCCAATCAGGAAGCCGGGAGCTGTGTAATGACGCAACGCCCTGCTTTCTGATTGGCCGGGAGGCCGGCTCCATGCTCTCTTGTCATGAGATGACGAGGGAGCATGAAGCCAGCTTCCCGGCCAATGAGAAAGCAGGGAGTCGCGTCATTAGACGGCACCCGGCTTCCTGATTGGACGGCTCGGGCTTGGTACCGGACGAAGGCCGCATTCTCGCTGCAGAGGCCCCGGGGGATGACAGGCTACCCATACTAAGGTAAGTTAACCTTACCTCACGAGGCCAGCTTCCGGTCAATCGCGAAACCGTGCAGCGTGTAATGACTTCCTGATACCGGAAGTACTCGTGCTAGGCACCGGAGCATTTGGGTGAGTATGAGTACTTGCCCAAATACTCGGAATCGGCACCGATATCGATACTAGTATCGGTATCGGTGCATCCCTAGTATAAACCATGTTTTACAGCTGCTAGTCAGATAATAGGAAATCTGGAACAAAGCAGCAAAGATTAAGAAACACAGAAAAGAGGTAAATTAATATATTTATGAAAATTCCACTGGTAAATTGGGAAACAAAAAAAACAATTGTTTTCTATGAGTCCCATTCTCGCCACAACATGGGTATGATGGGCGGTGCACTGGTCTGCTATAAACTGCAAACATGCTGCATTTTATCGCAGCACAATGCATATCACCACAGATTTCCGCACAGCAGCTTATTATACACTCCACATAAAGTAAAAAAGAAAAAAATTTAAATAGTGACAGTACACTGCCGAAGCTGCCACAACACACTGGTCCATCCACTGAAATGCAGCGTTTTAGTAGACGGGCTAGTGTGAGTTGGCCCTAATAGGGGATTTCATTCACATTGGAAAAATATGCTCTCACTTCCTGTTGAGGAAATAAAGGGAAATCGCCTTAATGAAATACAAATGGCAAAAAATAGAAACTGACAGCGGTCATTTCTGGCTTAAGATATGCCTTAAAGATTTTCTGTAGTGACTATTTTTATATTGCAGAGTATTAAAGACTTGGGTGCATTTTGGAAAGGAAAAAAAGAAAACCTGATCTCATTTTACAAGCTGTAAGCACTGGATCCAGGAGCAATTATAAAGTTGGCTTCATATCAAATGCTAATAAACGATCATGCAGAGAAGAGAACTCTTGACCTCGGTAGAAAAGCTGGCAATGTTTGTAAATGTACCCAGCCTTTCACACAAACATAATATGGCACTGGCTACATAGAAGGCTTGACCGTTCGAATTATCTTGAAAAGGTGATGCATTGCCCTGAGCAGCTAACAATATATTCAGACAGCACTGCTTATCCAGCTTCTGTATGTATGTCCTAGACATCAAAAATTGACATTGCAGTCACAACCTTTCTACCCAATAACACTCTCCTCCTTCCACCGAGGAATTCTAGACATATACTGTGAATCGCTGCCCAAAACTGAAAAGCATACTCAAGATGAGGCCAAACCAGTGTTTTGATAAGTGTTAAAATGATGGATTTGTCTCTAGAATAAATTCAATTTTTATGCATGAGGGTAGTCTGCTAGCTTTGTTAGCTACAGCTTGGCATTGGATGCTATTGCTAAGTTGGCGGTCTATTAGGTCTCCCAAATTTTTTCCATCTTTGATTTCCCCAGTGGAGCTCCTCCTAATGAGTATCATGCATGCATATTTTCAGCACCCAAATGCATAACTGTATGTTTTTTTAAATATTGAACCTCACGTGCCATGTAGATGCCCAACCCCCTATTTTATCAAGGTCTTCTTGTAATGTTGCTATGTCTTGTGATTAGTTTATTACCCTGCATATTTTGGTATCATGAGCAAAACTCAAAGTTGAACTATTAATACCAACCTTAATATTTTTAATAAAAAGGTTAAACAGTATTGGTCCTGAGACGAAACCCTGAGGCACACAACTCACAGATTAGCAAAGTTGGCACTCGAAGAAGATCATCTGATAAAAACTTTATTAATGCACCACACAAAGTGTACAAAAAGCGTGCTGATGCATTTCAGCCCCTCAAACAGGCTGTAGGCATAGCCATTCATTGGAGAAAAAGTGTTGTGCCCTGTAGGTACTAGTATATTGCTTCCTGGAAGCAAGGATCCTCCACACCCGGTGAAAAAGCTGGATTTCCTATTATGGGAAAAAGGGGTGATGGCATTGAGGAGATATTGGCTGACGGAAAGAATTTTAGTCATATTGCCCAGGTCTTGCCAATAGTTGGCTATGTTTTTAGTGCATGGGGTAGATCAGCAGGACACCGTGCTAGCGAGGGCAGGGGATTTGGGTTACTGCTTGTTCTATGTGCACTCATTGTTTGAGGGTACTGTGTGTACACCAGTCTGTTATCCTGGTCATATGGCAGGGCTGCTTGGTAGTGGAAAACTTCAGGAAGGGTGATACCTCCACAATTTTTATAAAGCTGAAATACCTCAAATTTAAGTCTCAGCAGTTTGTGGGCCCATAGAAAATGAATGAAGGTTCAATTGATGTTTTTAGGAATGGGGTAGGTATGTGAATAGGAAACACCTGTATGAGATAAAGAATTCTTGGTAGTATGTTCATTTTCAAGATGTTGCATTTCCCAAACCAAGAGAATGACCATTAATCCAAACAAGAGAATGAGCCAGTCGGGTAAAGGTGGATGAAAAGGTGTGCTTCAAGTCTTGTGGGATGGCAGTGCCCAGATATTTAATGGAGGACCCTGAACATCTAAATGGAAAGTTGGAGTACATGGACTGAATGAGTCTTTGCCGCAAAGAGATATTCAGTGCCTCCGACTTTGAATAATTTAACTGGTCGTTAGAAAATGCTTCATAGAGGCAAATTTCCTCCAAGAGGTTAGGAAGTGAGACAGTAGGTTCAGTAATAAAGAATAACAGGCCATCTGCGAATGTGGCAACCTTTTGAGGGGAAGGCGTGCCAATTTTGTGTCCAGTGATGTTTCAGATATGATCCCTTTTCATAGAAAGGAATAAAAAGCAGGGGAGATAGGGCGCATCCCTGCTGAATTATATTAGAAGGGGTTGAGAAAGTAATATTCACTTTTACTTGTGCTGTTGGGTGAGAATAGATTGCTTTAACCACCTCCCGTCCGCCAAACGTTGAAAAATGGCCGGACGGGAGTCTTTAGATGTCCTACGTGTCCGCTCTCACGTGCCCCCTGGCACGCACGAGCGGGAAACCGCCAGAATTTAAAATGGCCAGCAATGGCCATTTACATACAAGCGGTCTGGCGTCTGTAAAGACGCCCGATCGCTTGTATGATCCAAGTCTCTGTGGCCCCCCCTACCTCTTCTCGTGGTTCGCTGCCCCTGCCGCCGCTGCCCCCCCCCAATTTTTTTTAAAGTCCCCCACATAGATGCGCAAAAAATGCGTTGGGTGCGCCTACACGCAAAAACGATGATTGCGCCAATTACGCCGCACATGTTATATATCGCTGCGAACGTCGCAGTGATAGCAATAATTCTAGGCCCATCAATCACTGATAACACTAAACTGATGAGCGGTAAAATCTTTTTAAGTGTCACCTATGGCCAATTTTGGCTATAGTCGTTTTTTTTGCGATTTTGCAGGCGCGCGCAATTTTAAAGCGTCACATGCTTGGTGTCTACCCGACGTGACCCCGTCTTTTATATATTTTTTTAACCATAAAGTTTTATTGGTTTTATCATAGTAAACAGTACAGTACATTAAAATACATTACAAGGTTCCTACACAACAATAACTGCATTAGGATACATCAATGTAAGTACAACATTGTGGTGGGGGTCACTGGTAATGAGTCGTTGCCAACTCCGCAATTAGTTACTGCAGTGTGCATTGGATGTAGACCGGTTGTAGCTGATGGTGAATAAAAGTGCACAAGTATTCCATAATATGATATTACCGGGGTCGGGTGCAGCATAGAATTTATAGTGGCACCACAACCATCACAACACTGGGTGAGGGGGACATACAGAAAGGGGAGATGAGAGGGGAGATGAGAGGGGAGTCAGATGCCAGAATGTAGTGAAGTAGCGGAGTAGTCGGGCCATGTGCCGACATAAGGAGGGTTGTCTCTATAGATAGGAATAACGGTCAGCAATCACATAGTACAGAGGCGGTGGGGGATGTTTGCCCCGTCTTTTATATTTGACCAAAAATTGGGTAATGATAAATGGTTCCAAACATAATAAAGGGAAAACAGTTTAAAAAAAAATATTCAGTACTTTTTTAGTTATATAGTAAAAAATAAAACCCCCAGTGGTGATTAAATACCACCAAAAGAAAGCTCTATCTGTCCCCAGAAAATTGTATAAAATTAATTTCAGTACAGCGCTGCATGACGGAATAAATGTCAGTCAAAGTACCGCAGCGCTGAATACTGAAAAATTGCCTGGACAGGAAGGGGGTGTAAACCGCGGTCAGCAAGTGGTTAATCTAGGACATCATCTTGCCCAGACCCATATATTTTAGGATAATTTCCATAAAAGTCTAATGAACCTGGTCAAAAGCTTTTCCGCATCAGTGGGAAGTAACATTAAACACACACACGTTTATAATTTCAGCGTCTCTTCCTTGAGGAAACAAAGCTTTCTTCCAATTCCTAAAAGCAGTAATGGGATTTAGCAGAATTGTACACCCGGTGCCTTGTCTTAATAGTTTTCAGCTGACAGCACTGTGTAAACCAACCACATTTTTAACCAAGGATTCTGGAGCAAGTGTAACTGAACTTGTGTAACCTGATAGTGCACTTTTTAGAAATACAGCACTGATACAAGATGGCAACAAACCATTGAAAGGTCATCAAGTTCGCAATGGTAAGAGCATACAGCCTGCCTTCCACTGACACACGTGTTGATGTTTTGTAACTGTGACTTTGCAGCCTTTTATATAGTTGTGCAGTCACCTGTCTTTGTTCTTTGCACGCAACAGGCGTTGCACTTACTTGAATGAATGCTAAGAATCCTTGAACCCTCACAGGCAACCTTCCTTTTACAGCATATCACTGGACATCCACAGTAATTTTGCACAAATAGCTTTAAGAGTGTCAATGGAACTCAGAGAAGGCTGCACACTGGGCCGGATTTACTTCTCAGGAGCCTGTAGGCAGAGAAATCCAAAGTGCCCCTCTGCTCCATAAAAAGGGAGACCCACACACAAACACCTCACCCCCTGCTGTCCCAATGCATAATACAATAAAGCAAAGCAACCCACACCCAAGACCCCTTTCCCACCCACTCTCTTCCCCTTCCCTGTCTTTCCCGAGGTCACACGGCCCCAGTCAAGCCCGGGGGACTTTAAAAAAAAAAATGCCTGAAGGACAAAAAATTGATACCCAACATGCCGAGGTTAAAAATTCTGTGCGTCAGTTAACTGGTGATAAAATACAGTACCCCAAATTGTCCATACGTGATGCTTTAAAAGCCCGTACAGGTCATCAGTTTAGACATATCTGTGAATATTGTCTCTAGAATGAATGCTCTCACTCACTTTTTTCTTTAAATAAATATTTGTATTTTTTATTTTTTTGTACATTTAATTTATTTGATCTTATTTAAAAAAAAAAACTTTTTTTATTTTATTTCTACATTATTGCTATCACATAAGGGGACTTACAAGCCCCCTATGTGATAGCACGGTGAAGGTGACAGGTTCTCTTTAAGGTGACACTAGGGGGCCTATATTAACATACAATGTTAACAAACAGCTTTTTCAAACTCTTTAACCCCTTCATGACTGAGGCCTTTTTTTCATTTTTTGCACTCATGTTATATTCCACATTTTAGGCCTGAAAATTACTTAAAACCCCCACACATTATATATTTTCTGAATGAAGTGTACGTCGTCAGTCACGAAGTGGTTAAACCTGATTTTGATTGCAAAACCTATAAAATTGATCAATGCAGCTAGCCTGAAAACAAAAATCTAAACATGAAGACCCTGGCTAGAAACTGGAAAAAAATGCTTATTCCATATGTGGAATTTATGCGAAGGGTTGACAATATTATGGTAAATGAACGTCTGACTAGTGTCCTATAAGACAAACATAACAAGTTTGTTGGGAACCCTGGATACAGACTTGTCATCCTGAAATAGATTTAAATAACTTTGGGTTTCTCTGAGATAAGTGGGACAGGGGAGGGGATATTGAATTGTATTGTGACTGTAATGTCTTCTTTATATTGTAAAGCGCTGTGCAAACTATTGGCGCTATATAAATCCTGTACAATAATAATAATAATAATAAGGGGATAGTTTTTGGAGCCCTGGTCGGAGATGGAGGATGGCAAGACCCGTTTCTCTTGATTTCTGTCCTTTTTCTTTACCTCATTTTCTTTTTCCTTTCTAAAGTTATCTCTTTCTATTTCATATTATTGTCAACTGAAGCCTGCTTCACCACAGAGGAGTGACAATTATATATTCTATATATGCTTAGTTCTCTTGATCCTATTTGAGGACGACCCTGGATGGAGTCATCTTGATGCAACACTGGACTATGATTTTTATTGGCTTATTTGTTATTAAAGCTTAATACTGTAGTATGATATTTACATTGCTGCAGTAGTGGATTACTGGTATGTTTTGTGTATGATTTGTTATGCTTTTGGAAACCTTTAATAAAAATATTAAAACAGAAAAATATCAACATAAAAACTTGAGTTGAACCTGTTTGGTCTTGTTCATTAAACTAGAAAAATAGGAAATTACTATTTGAACACCCATTTTGGTAAATCTATAAATGACTGCACAATGAGATTGTAATTTGTTTAGCTTTTATCACTGATCAAGCAAAGACTAATTTATTAAAAAATTAGCCTTTCAGGGTTATTCACAAAAGGGTGAAGAGTTTGGAGAAGGCAGGAGAAGTGAACAATCTAGGACAACATAGCTGAACTGGAAAGTGAGTTGAATTGGAGAATTTTTCCCAATCAGCTATGTTGTCCTAGATTGTTCACTTCTCATGTCTTCTCCAACTCTTCACCCTTTAGTAAATAACCATGTTTAAATCACAGTTTTCGTAAAACTAGCAATCTTGTTAGTGCACTACAAACATTTATATGGCACACAAACGGTGGTGCAAACAATCTAAATATGAATATTATAGAATACTGTAAATAAGCATATTTTCTGTATCTCTGTACAAGTGCAATAACCAATTGGAACCTTTATCAGCTCCCTCTTTACCACCTCCTGCCTGTCCCCCAACACAGCATGCTGCAATGCATTCTGGGAGTTGCATCCTAAAAGCAGTCACATAACAGGCAAAGACATATCAATTGCAGTATGCATGCTCCTACAGTACTGCATTTTTTTAATGCAGCTCATGCAGAAATGTATAATTAAAGCATATTTCTTATCAATTACAATGAGGCACTAAAAATTATATTTTGTTATAAATTCAAATGAATATATTATTAATATTACCGGTAATCTTTTAATAGTATCAACAGTTCTGCTATTTGTATACTTTTTTTTGTGTATTCAGCAGTGAAAAAAATGTAGTCTCCCTAAACATTATTATCACAGGTACTGTTTTGTGTCTAAAAAAAAACTCAACGATGTTGGAACTGTTGTTGAGCTAACTCTCCGCTATGCTTACTCTTTTTTTATTTTTGTATAAATATGATGCAATGCCAAGTAATGTATCTTTTAACTTGCAGTTGCCACCCAGAATTGTGACTGTTCAGTTAGTCATGAATGATATTACATATCAGGTTTCAGGACCAGTTTAATATAGCTATTGGGAAAGTTTCAGTTATTTGCTGAGATTTGCTCGTTGGAAGCACATTTTGTACAATTCTGGTTGCCACCCAGAATTGTGACTGTTCAGTTAGTCATGAATGATATTACTATCAGGATTATTACCAGTTTGACACAGCTATTGGGAAAGAGTCAGTTATTTGCTGAGATTTGCTCATTGGAATTTGGTCAATTTGATCTGCCCATCGGTTACTATTTAACCAACTCTATATCCCAACACAATATTGCTGCTATACTAGATAGCTTAGTGCTCAGAGGACTAGGCTATGGAAATGTTGCTGTTTAACCAAGATAAATATGCCCAGTCTCTCCAGTATGCATAATAACACTGTTGTTACAGAACCAGAGAAATAGATGTACCCAACCAAGTGCAATATTTATTTTCAGAGTGTGCATTAAATGTGGGGAACATTTTACATTTTATTTTTTTGCACCATGGTGTACAAATTGCAGGTGCATTTGATCTCAAATGTAGATATTTTGGATTCTTAAGAAACCTCCATGCAAGTAGGGAACGACCCTTCACTTCAGTTTTTTATGGAGGATCAAAGTGCAGCATGAGCATTGCTGTCAGCTGAGTAGGTCCTTTGGGGACAGCTTTAACCCCATGCAGCATTACATAGTTACATAAGGTTGAAAAAAAGACACAGGTCCATCAAACTATGTGTGTGAGTTTTTTTTGGTGTTTGTGTTTGATCCAGAGGAAAAATAATACGTTTATCTCTTTAACTACTGAAGAACCTCTGTACATGTATAAACGGCGATATCCTAAAGTGGTTATTGCGGCTGTGATCTTTGTACCGTTTTGTACAGCCGGAAATGGCTGTCACATACAAGGGTTCAGGTGGCTATACAGCGGCCCGGACTGGCATGTCTGGTCTCCGCGCCTGGATCTAACTCCCTAGTTAAAGTGACATTAAAGTCACATCCCCCCCCCCCACCAATGCTGCTTTAAGGACTTACTTTAAGTGATGCCTCTTGAGCCGATCATCTTCTTCTTTCCAGTAGTTTTCAGGAGTCCCTCCAGCGCTGGTGCCAGTGTCTGATCCAGCGCAGACTCCTCGGTTCTCACAGTGTCTGTCCGATGTGCATTAACTTTCCCTATGTCTCTCCACTTCTCCAGGCTGAAGATCTCTACTGCGCATGAGCCTTTCCCATGATCCTTCACGGCCGCTCAAAAATTTTTCAGATCTTCGGACAGGAGCGAGTTGTGGAAACACAGGTAAGTTGTTAGCTATTTGGTAACTTTTTAATTCTTTTTAATGTTGTTGCATATATCTACTGCTTGCTACCAGTGACATAAATAAACCTAAAACATTTTTAAAGTCCCCCGCCCTCACACGCACATACAAATGCAAACACACATCAAGTGCCCCTATGTGCAAAAATGACAATTGCGACACACGTTACATATCACCATGAACGTTGGAGTGAGAGCAATAACTCTACGGCCATTACCGACTGTTAAAGCGGACCGTTACCCCTTTGACTAAAAATCACATCAGCATACAGCTCTGCATGTTGATATGAAATCATCTAACATTCATTAGCTAAACAAACATATTTGTATTTTACTTACAATTTCTTTTTCCCCACTTTGGCACAAATGATGTAATTGTGCCCTAGCGTTGCATCCTGGGAGGGTTACATCAGCAAAACATTGCTGGGAAATCTTATTTGTAATCTCATGAGATCTCAGGGAAAGGTATTTTCCTCCCCTTAGATGATGTGCAAGGTCACATGTTCTAGTCACGTGTGCTAGAGTTCCAGGTTGTAAAGGGGGATCTAGTAATGTGCCCTTATTTAAAATGGCCACTGTCAGAAGAAGGGGAAAGAAAAGAAAAATAACAGATGTGAAGAATACAAAGCCTGCAATTATCTAGAAGTATCTGTTTGTAGATTGCCAATACTAAACATTTTTAAAGGTATCTTTGTTGTTATTTTGAACATATGGGCAGAGTTCCTCTTTAACACTAAATAGATGAGTGGTAAAAGCTTTTAAATGGTCACCTACAGGCAGTTTTGGGCCGTTTTTAATTTATGTTTATATGCTGTGGTACAACTATATCATGATGATAATAAGGATAATTGTTTGCTTTAGTCTGTGTAGTGTATTTTGAAATATGTTGGATGAAAAAGTAATCCTGTTTCACTTATTCTCAATTTATATAGTGGTTATTTTAAACAGAGTAGAAATGCCAATTTCTGTGTTTTTCTTATGAGGGTTCTAATGACCTTTTCTATTCTTTCTCTATCTACAGCTGCAGTAAGCAAGCAATTTTATAACCAAACCATACAGATTCTGAATCATGTTTGACCCCAATGTGAAGTACCAGCCATGCAGTACCAAAGACACACCAGTAAGTATATGCAAATAAACATGAACTTTCTTCTTCCATAATGACTCTGCCTCATCTGCCTCCCCAGACCACACATCCCTGACACAGAGAAGTTAAGGTGGCCATGCACAGATCATATTTTAGCTGTTTCCTGTTGAATTGGATGAAACTGGATCTGTGGGTGGCCCTGCCAACACCACCCAGTTCCACATGAGGCATTTTTTAAATACCTTTTTGCAGAAGGAGCCGGGTTGAAAATTGTTGTGGTATTCTGACAGCCGTGTGGATGGGAGAATTGAGTGATTTCTCTTATTCAGCCCGCGGGACTGAACAAGAAAAATCTTAAAGTGTATTTCCACTTTGCAGCCTTATTGGAATAACACCAACTTCATATTTGTTACATATTCCCATTCACATTGCATAACGTTTTAAAAATAGTTTCTTAAATTTTTAAGGGATTTTTACTTGCTTTACTATCCTACACAGTTTCCTTCCTATGCAATGTTAAGGAGGGGGCTGTGGGAAGTTATGTTTACTCTAATTAATCCTGTCTGTCCTGTGCTGGCAGATCTAATTTTTAGTTGTAATCTAGATTTGAACACTGTCTGTCCTAATAAAGGGTTAAAGACTTTTAAGTATTGTATGTTAGTGAGAAGAAGTTTAGGCTGTCCATCAGTTTGGCCCTCTGCTTTCAAACTGCTCAGAGTACCTTGGAATCTACACAAATGTCTTCACCAAAGAAACATCTAAAAAGTAGGAAATATATTTGTTCAAATGTTCTTTAAGTATGCTGTGTGATTGGGAACAGATAACAACCATATAGTGGGGTTTTCTCAAATTTGACATGGAAATATACCGTATTTTGCTCTCCATAAGGCGCACCGGACCATAGGGCGCAGGGAGGGTAGGAGTCCGTGATAGCTGCAGTTAGTGATAGCTGAGACAGGTGGCGCTGTGATTACAGCGCCACTGTCTCAGTGATCACACAGTGCAGACGAAGAACGGACTTTCTTCGTCTGCTCTACGAGCTCTATGGTGAGCTCCTATGCCGTGGTCACTGGTCCCCCAGAGGGGCACACGAGCGGCTCCCACTGTACATTTAGCTCTGCTTGTCAGGATCATGTCTGAATGTACAAAAAAACAACTCGCCCGGCGCCCGAAACTGCATGTCCCGGGCGTCGGGCGAGAGGGATTCTCTACATAAGACGCACAGACATTTTTGCCCCCCTTTTGGGGTGGGAAAAAGTGCGTCTTATGGAGCGAAAAATACGGTACTTGCATAGCCAGCTTTAGCCGTCTTGTCTCGCTCACATTACTGATTAACATTTCTTGCCTTGCCTTTTATTCTTATAAAATCAGACTGCAAACACAAGATTATTGATTAAACAAAAATAGACAGAGATATTTTTTACTTACGGCCATAGTCAATGTTATAATAAAACTATCCAAGGTACTTTTCTTTCAACCTTTGTCTGCAGTAAAGAAACAAAACCTCTATTATTGTTACATATATGACTTTATAATAGCTATGATGCACGTATTATAAAATCATGCTTACTTAACATATTTTGAATTCTATTTGAAGCGAGCAAGTGCTGTTTTGTAAGCACAAGTCTTTTATTAAAAGTGGGAAATAAGGCTTAGTGGGAACAGGATGCATGTTCAAGGTCAAATATCTTGATAAGAGATTTGTAAATTCATTAAACACAGAAGATGGAAGTCTCCTGTGGTCCCTGTTTCCTGTGTATTGCAGGAGATGAGGCATTTGCCAACAAAACCTGCATGTTCTGAAACAATGAAGTGAGGTTCTCCACCTGAGTAAGAATAATAAACACTATACAATAGCCTTGGTATGTGTTATGTTGTGTCTAGTGTTGGCTTGCTGGATACTAAGCATATCTTTTTACAATGATAAACCTTCACAGGTTGTGTCAAGGCTATTTGTTAGCAAATGCAGAGCTGTTTTTTCCTAATTAATAATTCCATTTATGAAACACCCCGTTTGTTGGCTTACCATTTGTCCTTAAAGTGGATCTTTGAGCAATTATAGAAGTCTGCATGAACAAAGTCATGCCTTTACAACAGAGACGTGCGGTCAGGGGAGGCAGGTGAGGCAGAGCCTCACCTAGAATTATGGAGGAAAAAGCTGTCCGCTTCATGTCTGAAGCTGACAGCTTTTTCTCCATTCAGATCGGCATCTAACAGGTTACACAGCAGGGAAATCCTCCCCGCTGTGTAACCTGTCACGGAGCCTCATCGGTGAGGAGCAAGTGAGGGACAGGGAGGCTCCTCCCTTCCTCCTTTACACTAGATTGGGGACGGGCAGAGGCGTAACTAGAAACCTCAGGCCCCCGGTGCAAGAAACCATTAAGGGCCCCC
>NW_017306392.1:1766376-1800009 GCF_000935625.1 Nanorana parkeri
TAAAAAAAAAAAGTAGTAGCTACTGGCTGCTGTGCTGTCCAAAATGCCCCCCTCTCCACCCCACCCCAGACATCTGCTGCTGTCTCCCCCAGCCCCAGAAATCTGCTTGTTTACCTTTCTTTCCATGCCAGCAGTCTCCGCTCCTGCCTTGCTCTTCACTCCCGCCCGCTAAAAAGCAAGCTCCGCCCCCGAAAAAGAAAAAACCCTTCCTGCACGTATACAGGAAGGTACTAAATACCGAAATTGAAGAGGGGGGGCGGTCGGAGCCGGGACCGTACCAACTTGCAGGGTTCACACCGCGGCCGTGGCGGACCCTGCAAGGGCCACTCACGGACTCCAAAAAACACAGCGGGCAGCGAGCAGCATGAGTAGCTGCGGGCAGCGTGAGCAGCTGCGGGCGGCGAGCTCTTCTCTCTGGGCCCCCCCTGAACTGGCGGAACACCAGGTCCCGGTCGCAAGTGCCACCGCTGCGACCCTGGTAGTTCCGCCAGTGGGGACGGGTTGGGGGCTTCAGCCAGCGGGGGTGCGGGGCTGGGGAATGCCTCATCCTGAGCAAGAGGTACCACACGTCACTGCTTTACAATATACAGCAGCGTATCATTTTATTTCAAAAACTGTATCCTAAAGTGTATCTATAGCCAACTTTTTTGCTTTAGTTTTGGATCGACTGCGAAAGGATTAGAGCTCTTGTCAGGTTTTACTGCTGGCAAAGGCTTAATTGGCGAGAAGCCTTCCCTTCCTGACTGGTTAAAAAGGTTGTCCCCTGTACAGGAGTGGAAATCTCTCTAAAAGCAATACAGACAGAAGTAAAATACTTTTCTTAAGTTAAACAATGCGCTGCTTTGCAGGGACCCCAATGCAGTGTACACATTGTACACTACCAATAAAGTTAAAAAAAATTAAACAGTGTTGGATCTGCCACAACGCACTAGCCTGTCCGCTGAAACGGGGCGTTTTACTGGATGGGCTTGTGTGAATGGGCCCTTACTGTCTGATAAAACGTTTTTTTCTAAAGCAGAAAGTGAGGGAAAAGCTCTCTAATGGAGCCCTGGATAGCAGTTAAACCTGACGACAAAGTCCTTTAACCTTTTCCTGTTCTTTTCAAAACTAAAAACTAAATGTTTTGTCTATGAATACACTTTAATCAATAACAGCAGCCTTTGAGCAAGCAATTTTGTCTGCATTCACATGATGTCATCTGCCTGTTGCAGGCAGGGGGAATCATTTCTTCTAGGGATGCACCAAAATGAAATTTTTAGAATGAAACCAAAGTTAAAAAATGTGTCAGGCCGAAACTGAAACCAACCGTTTTAAGTTTAAAAAAAAAAATGTTTTTACTTTACTGTTAGGGACTTTGGGTAAATATCAGAGGTTTAAACAGACCCCTAATATTTTCTGTTTAAAATATAGAAAGAGATTGAGGACACAGAGTCCTCAATCTCTTTCTCTGCAGCCCCAGCACTCAATGAACAGGAAGCTCTCGGTACAGAAGCTTCCTGTTCATTCACAATCTGGAGATAGTAAATATTTCGTATCAACCCAGTCATGAATGGACAGGAAGCCTCTGTACTGAGCTGCTTACTATTCATTCATAAAGTGTGAAGTTAGTAAATATTTATGTATAGCACTTCATGTTTATTTATAACTGGGGACATAGTAAGCTTACTATGTCCTCAGTTATTTACAAAAACTGAGCGATCAGTACTGATAGCCGAGTGTTTGTGCTCTGTTCTCTATACTGACAGCTCCGCCTGTCACAGGAGCCGAGCTCTCTTCCCGTACCTCCCCGCTTGACCTCCTCCCTGTGTCCCCTCTGATCCCTGCTGCCTCTGCCGACACAGGGAAAGGAGAGCAGCGGGGATCAGAGGGGTCACAGACTGAAGCTTGCAGCTAGTGACCAGTGAGGAGGAGAGAAGCTAGGGATGCACTGTATTTTCGGCTGTTTTTGTGCTATCGGCATTTTGCCCAGAGTGCCATTTGCAGCTGAATTGTTTTGGCAGCCAAAATTTCAGTGCATCCCTAATTTCTTCAATTTGCTTTGCTCTAGTGATCAAACTGCAACATTGTAAGTTTGCAGCAAATCAAAATGTGTGGGGCTGCAGTAGAGGGGCTGCTCTTTCTCAAACATTTGTGACCACAGGAATTAGAAATTGCATCACTGTGTCACTGTAAATCAATCGGTAAACTGCTAACAGTATTCAGGAAACTTTGCAACTGTACTAAAGTCAGAATATTCACTTAGAAAATGAAGAATTTCTATTTTTTTAATTTACAATTTGGATGGATTCGCACTGCAGAAGAACATACAGTGACTATGTTGTCTGGGACGGCCTTACTATCTTACTCTTAATAGTTTTTCAGTGAGGGATTCCTGACCCTGACCTGTATGATGCAAATAATAAATGGGCAGTCTTGGCTGCATGCATGCCTCTAGTACTCCATCGTTCAGGGAGCACTGGGAAAAGTCAAAACTGCCTGACAAGCACCTCATTTTACAGCCCATGTAAATCAAACCTTAGGTAAATGTGAATTATTAATTGTGGATATTCATACTTAACACCACTTTATTAGCAGGATGTGAACAGCCTACGAAAGTCAGTCTGTTGCTTTCCAAGTCTATTCATACACACAGCTAAACAGTTCAGAGGATGACCACCCACCCCTTCTTCATCTAGTTTATATAGAGTTCAATAAATGCAATTCACTAGTGAGTAAGCAGTGCTGGGCTTTTTTTTAAGAATGTCTAGTATGCCAAACAAATAAACATTTATAACAACCCTGTTATAAATGTTTATTTGTAAAAATAAACAATATCATGAAAGCAATTAAATATAAAAGATTATTAGATTAAAAAGAACACCATTGACTAAATAATATTATTATTAATTATTGAATTAATGAATTCTATTAAAATGTTGGGTTAGTGAGTCTGTTTCCTGAACTCTGTACTGTTCTATTTCCTCTGTTGTTCTGTTTATATTTGATGTTTAACCAATCAGATCCACCCTACCAAAGCAATTGTGAATCTGATTGGTTGCTGTGTATAAGCAGCAAGTAAGTAAGCAAAAGGTACATCAAGGTCACCATTGATATAGCCATGTCTGCATGAAAAAGGCCTGCATGGCAACAGTCCTAAACAGTTAGGCTGGGTTTACACCCAGGCGTATTGAATATGCGCGTTTTTCGCGCGATTCGCGGTAAAAAAACACGCGACAAACGCGCGTTTCCCAGGGCTACTTGGCTGTATCCCAATGGAAAAAGTACATGTACCTTTTCAGGCGTAGGCCGTTTTGTAGCGCGTTCAGACGCGCTGAAATACGGAAAGGTGTGAACCATACCCATAGAAAACAATGGGATTTTCAAGTTTGTACGTTTTGTAGAGCGTTCATAGAGCGTTGAACGCGCCACAAAACGTAAAGGTGTGAACAGGGCCTTAGGTTGTATTCTTTGTTTGCCTTTTAAGCATTAAAAGAGAACTATGGCCTAAACTTTTCTGGCCATAGTTCTCTTTAGGGTCACAGGGGGACATTTATTATCTCTACTAAGTAAAGTTTTTTATTATTTACTGTGCCCCAGTTGTCCTGGTGACCCATCAGAAAGTGAGAGAATGTGGGGACACAGGCACCTAGAAAAACTGACAGATATTTCAACCTTTCTCTATTCTATCCAAAACGAAAAAAATGTTACATTTTTAATTTGAAATGAAATGTACCTTCATGACTTGGCTCTCAGGTCAATCCCCCAGCCTTATCTAGCTCTACAGTACACCAGCTATAAAAAGAATAATTCACTGCAGGGATGGGCCGTCCAGCCCTGTTAGCAATTAAAGCACAGAATGTACACTAATTAGCCTTATGCTTTGGAAGATCTATCTACTAAAGATTAACGTGATAGTGTTTGATACATAATAATTTGTTTTGTTTTATGTTTGATATGACCACACTTTCTGCCTAGCATGCTGTAAACACAGTGCCAAGCTTGTGTCCTCTCCTGTCCTCCTGCTGTGGATGGTCCTCAGTTCTGCAGGGAATGGCACTGTCAAAATTACATCAGCTCAGTTTTCTGCAGCATTCTCCTAGAAGTGGCTTGAATGAAGACCCACATCATTCAGCCTTGAAGAGAAGCAGTGCACCACAGTTGTATTGTATCTATCAAAGACATTACAGGAATGTCCACAGTTTATGCAGGGTGCTGTAGTCAACTGGTGGATGGCACCACCATACAATCGTAAGCAAAAAACTTCACCAGCACACCTTCATATAGTGATAATCTTTTACAGGGATCACAAGCAAATGTTTCAAGATCCCATTCTCAAGGCCTTCTTACTCTGTCTATATCTTTAGGGCTCATGAATACAGCCGCACGAGGGTCGAACAGCGTACATTCGGCGTATTTTGCTGCTCTGCGCTACGCAGGTGCAGCGTACAGTCATAGCTAGCCTGTCTGTACACATCTAATGACAAACGGACAGAAAACACAGCTGTACATATATAGGACACACATCCAAGCTGTACTTACTGTATGTACAGGGATATATATACTTTCCTGAACACAGACTGTCTGCGTTCAGGGCAGCACATACAACCCTGTAAAGAGGAGATCCGGGTCATGTGACCAGTAAAAGTCATATGAATAGCCTCTTTGCTAATCACAGAATTCTATCTATAGTCCCCTAAATGTTATCCAGTTAGGTTGCTAGTTGTACTTTATTGTAACAAACCTTATTATTACTAGTTAATGTATGAGAAACCTTGTTTTGTGTTTGTAATTATTATTTTATGTATTTGTAATTGTATGTGCATTTAGGAACAGCTTTTTTGAACATCTTATCTCAATTCTAAAAAAATCTAGTAGCGATTGGTAGCCAGACACCATGGGTTCTATGCTGCCTGCCTAGAGTTCAGCTTTACATTAGCCAATAAAAAGTATCACTTAAAGCAGGACTATGAGATGAGTGATTTCCACTCACCTCATAGTTCTAGCCGACCTGTGACAATGAGACTGTCACAGGTCGGCTCAGTAGATCGGGAGGTGAGCAAACACATACCGGGTTTGCTCACCTCTCGATCCTGTCACGGCTCTCTGCCGTGACAGGGGGAGGGGCTGGATTCCCCTCTCCCCGCTCCGATCCTCCAGCGCTGACTGGCAGAACGGACGGGGGAGGGGGCGGGTACTGCTGGCTCTGCCTCTAGATAGGCAGAGCCAACTGTCACTCACGCAGCTGAGCGGATCCCGACGTCCAGGTCGGGATCTGCTCCGGCTGCGGCGTCTCAGTATACCGCGAGCTGTAGCTCGTGGTATACTGAGCTTAGGGTAACGGGAGGACGCTAGTTTGTGTCCTCCCGTTACCCTAAAGAGAACTATGGGGAAAACCACTGACCCCATAGTTCTCCTTTAAAGCCTATCTCCAAGGAAAAAAAACTGCCCTTGCAGTGAGGCTACCACCCCACTGCAAGGGTTAACTGCTTGTTAATGTCTAGGAGGGCTGTATAAAGCATTTTTACTTACCTGATCCCCATCATGCAGTTGGCACTCACCTCTTTCTGCTCCAGCTCGTGGACTGTCTTTTGGCGTCCAAGACGTAGAATATAGAGCTATGGAATTGTACGTGATGACATCGGCGGGCCTCCTTAGGCGAGGGGGGTAAAAGCTGAACGTTTCCATCTTGGAGGCTGGAGGAGCGGGATTAAGTAAGTGAAAAATTCTTTACACAGGTCCCCTAGGCAAAAAGAAGCAGTAAACCCTTGTAGTGCGGGGATAGCCCTACTCCGAGGGGTGTTTTCTTCTTTTTTTCCCGAAGATAGGCTTTAAATTCCAAATTTGTAGTTATAGGTACGACTGACAAGAAATACATTAAAGTGACATTAAAGTCAAACTTTTTTTCCCCCCTTCCCAATCCTGTTGTAGGGACTTTCCCTAAATGATGCCTCTTAATCCGATCATCTTCTTCTTTACTGTCCTTTTCAGCTGTCCCTCCAGCGCTGGTGCGGGTCTCCGATCCAGCACTGACTCCTCTGTCCTCCTCTCCTGTGACGTCCCACAGAGCGGGTGCACGCTGCTCTATAGGCTTACCTTGTGTCTCTCCTCGTCTCCTGGCCGAACATCTGAACTGCGCATGCACCCGCCCAAGATCCTTTGCGGCTGAACGAGAAATTTTCAGATGTTTGGACGGGAGCGTGCGGCGGAGACACAGGTAAGTATTAAAGGAGAACTATGGGGTTAGGTCTTTTCCCCATAGTTCTCCTGAGGGTAACAGGAGGACACAAACTAGCGTCCTCCGGTCACCCAAAGCTCAGTATACTGTGAGCTACAGCTCGTGGTATACTGAGACGCCACAGCTGAAACGGATCCCGACAATTATGTCTGGATCCACCAAGCTGCGTGAGTGACAGCTGGCTCTGCCTATCTAGAGACAGAGCCAGCTATACCCGCCCCCTCCCCTGTCCGTTCCGCAAGTCAGCACAGGAGGATCGGACAGGGGAATCCAGTCCCTCCCCTGTCACGGCTCTCTGCAGTGACAGGATCGAGAAGTGAGTGAGCGCCGGTATGTGTTTCATTGTCACAGGTTGGCGAGAACTATGAGGATGAGTGAAAATCACTCACCTCATAGTTCTTCTTTAACCCTTTGACAAAGTTTTTTTTTTTTTTTAATCGTTTTGCATATATCTACTGCTTGCTAGCAGTAATTATATGCAAAAACATGCGAGGGTTTAATAACCCTTTAATACATTAGTTGCCCTAAATTGTGCATTTTGTGATTTTTTGTTTGTTTTAGGGCTCATTCACAGGGATGCACAGGTCCGTGTACTGTAAAAGCCGGCCAGATCTTTGCAGCACAGGTGTTGCATGCAACCCAACTGTAAAAGTCAATGTCAGGCTGCGGCTGTATGTTGGTAACCGTTGCTCCGGGGAAGTACACAATAACCGGTTCAGATGTACGTTCCTGGACACAGACTGTCTGTGGGGACACACATCTGAACTTGTACGGATGTACACACTCGCAGCAGCATTTTGCAGCACCCGTATAACTGTTCCCTTAATGTGACCTGTGTATCTATGTAGGGTAAAGTGTAATATTCAGGTATTCTGGTGCATTCGACGCATTATTCACATCCGTGTGTGAAAGAGTATTGCTGTGGGTATAGGAAGCTATAGTATGCTTTGAACTCCCATGTTGCTGAGTCACAGTCCAGTCATATTAAAATGCTTATCTTAGAAGAGGTGAGGAATCTAGAGAATAGTACAGGCAACCAGACTCACCTTTACCTTAGTGCTGTCAGTTCATTAAATAACAGCTTACACAACCCATGACTTCAGTCAAATATACAGCACGCTTATCTAACTAGCAGCAACGTGATGGCAAACATCCCTGACATGTCATAAAACAATATAGCTAGGTACCTATTTCAGTGTAACGATCACGCATAGCGTGAGAAACCCGGTGGCAGAATCAGAACAAAGCTATATTTTTGGTGATATGTATCATTTTTTTCTTTTATTGCATGCTAGGGAAAATTCCGCTTCGGTACATGTTTTTTATTCAGAAATGTATTGCCCATGATGTTCTGAAAAGCAGGAAGAATATTTCCTGCTTTTAGGTGAGGGTACATGCGCATGGACTTAGTTATTTCATGGCAGTATTTTTTTAAAATCCAGTAGTATGTTGAAGTGAGGGAAGGATTAGAGCTCCTGTTAATTCTTTAACTCCGTTAGAGTGCTTTTTCTTTACTTCCTGTCATGGTGACAACGGTTTCACCAGACAGGATGTGAAGGCAAATCTCGAACAGGGACTCAGACGGCAATAAAAAGCTGATAGCGGTCCTTTGCTTCCCCTTCTGTTTCTCTTCTGGCAAAACTGTTATCTTTGGGAAAGTAAGCGAAGAAATATCTCTCCAATGGTGCCCCAATATAGTAATAAAACCTGACAGGAGTTGTAATCCATTTCCACACTATTCAAAAGTAAAAAGAAAAAAGGCTTGGCTGGACATATACTTTAAAGGAGAACTATTGGGGTAAGGCTATTCCCCATAGTTCTCCTTAGGGTAACGGGAGGACACAAACTAGCGTCCTCCCGTCACCCTAGGCTCAGTATACAGCAAGCTGTAGCTAGCGGTATACTCAGACGCCGCAGTATACCGCGAGCTGCTGCTTGCGGTATACTGAGACGCCGCAGCTGAAGCGGACCCCGACAATTATGCCGGGATCCGCCCAGCTGCATGACTGACAGCTGGCTCTGCCTATCTAGAGGCAGCGCCAGCTGTACCCGACCCCTCCCCCGTCCGTTCCGCCAGTCAGCGCTGGCGGATCGGAGCGGGGGGAATCCAGCCCCTCCCCTGTCACGGCAGAGAGCCATGACAGGATCGAGAGGTGAGTGAACGCCGGTATGTGTTCGCTCCCCTCCCGATCTACTGAGCCGAACAGTGACAGTCTCATTGTCACAGGTCGGCTAGAACTATGAGGTGAGTGAAAAGCACTCACCTCATAGTTCTCCTTTAAAGGATAAGTGCACTTTAAAACAAAGTGCACTTACCTTTTTTTTTGGCCCCTTCCACTAAACCAAACAATCCCACCCTCCTCCTTAGCAGATTTATACCGATGGGCACGATTCCTCCATTGTTTACATTGCAGTGCTATTCTGCTCCTTCTTCTGGCCACATCCCAAAAGACTTCTATGGGCCGGGGGATGGAGGCAGCCAGGAAAGTCTATGGGAAAAAGCAGGGCACCAGTCCTCAGCTTTTGGTAAGTGTAGATCTGCTGAGTCGGAGGTGGGATCGTTTAGATCAAGGGAGGGGCGGCAAAAAGAATACGTACACTTTGTCTAAAAGCACACTTATTTAAGGGGCATATTTATAATGTAGTGACATTCACCAAACATTCACTGCAGGTAAATCAACTACTGGAATTTAAAATACACGCACAAGGAAGACCCATCTGCAGTGAATGTTTGATTAAAATCTCATTCACTACATTTTTAAATATGCCTAGCCCTTTTGTTAAAGTGTTTGAATTTATTGTAATCCATTTTGCGAATGCTTTTCTTTCATTTTAATGCAATAAAAAAACAGATGTTTGTTCTAGGTTGGTAACTAAAGCTGGTCATACACTAGTAGATTTCTTTCGTTAAGCCGGGCAATTAACCTAAAGAAGGCTAACAGATTCCTCCATTTAAGCTAAACAAAATGAATGGGAGAATCTCCTCTGCTGCCTAATGTATTCTGACAGTTGGCACCCACACCTGGAGTGGTAGATAACATATTTCTGTTTTTAAAGGTTTACTTTAGCCCACAATCTTCTATGTTCGGTAATTTTGGATAAGTTCAATGATATTTATGAACACATTTTCATTACAGCAAAGTGACATTAAAAAAAAAATGTCTTTTTAAGTTTTGACAAAAAAGAATGCAGCCCCCCACCCCTACCAGACCCAATTTTAGGGGGGACCCCAATGCCAAGAAAAGGGATTTTAACTATTCCTGACTCTATCCAAAAAAAAAAAAAAAGAGATTTGGCTCTAGATATCCTTTAAATCCCCTTCATGCCTGCCACTACCAAACCATCATTATTGCCATGTTTTGCTGCGGTGCACTCAGAGCGCCACTATTGAACCCTTTTGTGCCATGAGGGCCATCTGGGAAAAAGAGGGTGCGATGCTTGAGCAGGAAAGCACAGCCCAAACCTACTCTGACACTTTGTAGGATGCTGACATCGCTACTCCAGATATCTAACCAGTAGCTGGCTAGAATCTCCAGGCCAGGCCCAGGGAGAAGAATTTTAAGGGTGAGAAGGAGAGTGAGGTACATGCTGCAGAAAAACTGGGTATGGCAACAATTTTCTGTTAAGAACCACCCCTCCTCGGCCGCTGCAGCCACAAAGTGGCCGAGGAGGAGAAGAATCTGTTCAGCTTGTGACGCAGAGGTCAGGGTGTGACGCAGAGGTCAGGGTGTGACGCACAGTACAGAGGTCGGTGTGACGCACAGTGCAGAGGTCAGGGTGTGACGCAGAGTACAGAGTAAGGGGCTCAGAGTAAGGGGGACAGGGAGAGCTATAGATTGCACATCTCATAAACCAATATTTTATTCACAATAGAAAATAAAAAACATATCAAATGTTTAAACTGAGAAAATTTACCATTTTAAGAAAACAATATGGTAATTTTGAAATTGATGAAGCAACACGTCTCAAAAAGTTGGGACAGGGCAACAAAAAGTAAGTGGTACTCACAAGGAAGAGCTGGAAGAACATTTTACAACTAATTAGGTTAATTGGCAACAGGTCAGTAACATGATTGGGTATAAAAAGAGCATCTTAGAGAGTCAGAGTGTCTCGGAAGTAAAGATGGACAGAGGTTCACATATGTGCGTCTAAGAATTATCGGACAATTTCAGAATAATGTTCCCCAAAGTAAAATTGCAAAGACTTTAAATATATCATCATTTAGAGTACATAATATCATCAAAAGATTCTGAGAATCTGGAGAAATCTTCTCTGCCAGCCGCCATCTTCTCTGGGCCAAAGCTCATTTGAAATGGTTTGTTGCAAAGTGGAAAACTGTTCTGTGGTCAAACGAATTGAAATTTGACATTCTTTTTGGCAACCATGGGCGCCATGTCCTCCAGACTAAAGAGGTGAGGAACCTTCTGGCTTGTTATCAGCGCTCAGTTCAAAAGCTTACATTTCTGATGGCATGGGGGTGCATTAGAGCGTACGGAATGGGCAGCTTGCACATCTGGAAAGGAACCATCAATGCTGAAAGATATATCCAGGTTTTAGAGCAGCATATACTCTCATCCAGACAATGTCTTTTTCAGGGAAGGCTTTGCATATTTCAGCAGGACAATGCTAAACCACATACTGCATCTATGACAACAGCATGGCTTCATAGTAGAATAGTCCGGGTGCTTAAATGACCTGCCTGCAGTCCGGACCTTTCACCAATTAAAAATATTTGGCACATCTTGAAACGAAAAATACGACAAGGAAGACTCAGGACTGTTGAGCCGTTAAGAGTCCAATAACACGCAAGAATGGGACAACATTCCTCTCCCAAAACTCCAGTAAATGGTCTCCTCAGTTCCCAGACATTTACAGTGTTGTTAAAAGAAAAGGGGAGGCTACACCGTGGTAAACAAGGCCCTGTCCCAACTTTTTTGAGATGTGTTGCTGCCATCAATTTTATTTTTTTCTTAAAATGCACATTTTCTCAGTTTAAACATTTGATATGTTTTGCATTTTCTATTGTGAATAAAATATGGGTTTATGAGATTTGCAAATCATTGCATTCTGTTTTTATGTTGATTTTACACAGCGCCCCAACTTTTTTTGGAATTGGGGTAATAGAACAGATACTGAGAACTGCACACGGAATACAGAAGGGAATTACTACTGAGCCTCATCATTCATATATACAGAATTAGAACATTTACTCAGAATTACATCCACAATACAGATGAAGACAAATATTATTGTGCAGTGTCCATACATACAGATAAGATCATGAAAATGACACCCATCATACAGAACAAGACATATTACTGTGTGGTGTCCATGCCTACAGAATTAGAAAATATACTGAGAAGTGCACACAGAATCCATCCATCCATCCATCCAGAATTAGAACAGGATGTGCGGGTGTGTTTCACGTTATACCAAGACAATGACCGTAACATGACATATGGTCAGAAAGATGAAATTAGTCTTTAAATAAATATGTACCCAAAATAAAACAAATATGTCTAGTATATGGAATCCTAGAACATGTAGCGATATTCAAGCCCATGTACTGTAGGAGAGGACACCAGACTGGTTGGGAGCAAAGGACAGCAGAAGAGTCAGCAGTTTCCTAACCTAAAGGAGGGACCATGATCGGTTGCTAAGGGGAACACAATCACTTTCTGTCACTAAGTGCGATCAGTTTCCACGTGGACACATCATCCACCATTGAACGGCCTCATATGAGAGCAATGCTGAGGGGAGGGTGTGTGGGCGTGTCTCAGTGGTGGCTGGCTCCGCCCAGCACATGCCCGTGTCCCGGTGGTGTTATGAGCAGCTCGCTCTTCTGTTACGGTGCAGATGCTGGGTGCTTGTAGGGATTGTTAGAGCTTGCCCAGCAGTATGGAAATCTGAGGTCCGTACCAGCCTGCACATCCCATCCAGCCTGCCTAGATTACAGCACTGAGCTCATCACACCAGCACGGGGTCCGCTATCTTTTATGTTAGGTAAGTCATCTGTTCTATATGATCTGCAGCCAGAGGGATTACACAACATGCCAGCTCTGCACTGCATGTGTACTTTCCTCTCCAACTATCCGGATAGGTTGTGGTATTGATTTCTGTGTCTTTGTGTACTTCATGACTGTTCCTTTTTATTCTCTTATCTAGATGTGTGTGTGTGTGTGTAAAAGACCTTCTACTATAAATCCAGTGTAAGAAATTGGGAATGTATATGCATGCAGCGGTAGTGATATTGTGTGTACGTTGGGTGTGTGGTGTAAATAATGACACATTTGACCTGCCCCAAATTACCAATTTTATCAAACAAGTTCTACCTGCTGTAGAACCAGCAGCGCCAAATCTCTTTTAGGCTTCATTCACATGAGGTCGCTCCATACGCAGGGGTGGGCAACGCCAGCTGTTGTGGAACTACAAGTCCCATGAGCCATTGCAAGACTGACAGTTATAGGCATGCTGGGATTTGTAGTGAAAGCAGAGCTGGATGGCCCCAGTTGCCCACCCCTCCTGTACAGCATGAAGAGCTGCTTTTTGATGAGCCCAGAGCTGCAGGAAGAAGTGCGTGAACAGCTGTAAGATGCCGGTGCTGAGCGCCCTCACACGCTGCTTCCCACAGCTCCAAGTTTTGATGGCCGCACACAGACCGTGCGCAAATAGATCCAGGTCTGCCAACCGTCTGTGTGCGGCAGTCAAAACTGAGCTGTGAGAATCAGTGTGAGAGGGCGCACAGCTCCTGCGTCTACATTGACTCAAGGTGGCCATACACTGTAATATTTTTTTCTGAACAAAGAAAATATTACACATTCCTCCATCAACGCTTACGAGTGTTGATCGAGGAGTCTCCCGCTGTCTTCATTGTATTCCGACGGCGGCCACTGGAATACCCGAACAGAGCCGCTAGAATATTGGCTGCTGGCTCTGTTCATTCGAAGATTTTCCAACCGGCTCCTTTGATCAGCTGAGCCGGTTCATCGCGAAATTTGTACTGTGTATGGCCACCTTAACGTGAGCTGCCCGCAGATTTCTTCTTGGAGTTCCGGGAAGCATGACAAGACTTTGTACGGAGCAACACACCCCGTGTGAATGAGGCCAAAAAGTGCTAGGTGACGGTTTCTCTACATGTCCGTAGTAAAGCACACGCACCATTGTTACATATACGCCATTACCAGAGCAGTGTAAGTATTGTAATGAAGAGGGGTGACTGCGGTGATCAGAGAGTAGAGGGGGATGCGTATGGACAGCCAGGAAGGAGCACATTTAGGGTGACCCCAGCACAAGATATCATCAGATTTGTGCCACAATTATAGTTAATTGTGTTAGAATCTGGTGCCTCACCGTGCTATAAATTAACAAATTGATGTGTGCCACTATTATTAATTTTGCACAGGTATTACATGCTAATTAATCAGACATTGGTGCGTTTTTCAGCATGTCAGCGTTTTGTTAAGCTCCCCTAATTGCGTACACAATTCACGGATTGCGTACACAATTCACGGATGTACTATCAAATGAAGTACACTGTATGGGGGCATCCCCAGCAATGACTGTAATTTTAGCCTATTGTTGGTGGTGTTAAGTGGTCTAGCTGGATTGATTGGCACAAATCTCTCTCTGAGGGCTGATAGAAATGGGAGAGAACCTGTGAAACTACAAATTCCAGGATATCCGGTAGGACAGGTACAGTACAGAGATTAAGGTTATGCAACTTTTATCATAGTAATCATTTTTTTTGTCACTTCCATTCACACCACAGTTTGTTAAGTGTAGCCTTGTAATTGGTTGCTGTGGGTTACAGCACGTTGCTGGCCTTTTACATGCTTAGACCACTTGAAGTATAAATATTTCATTGGGGTTTGTCATGAATTTCGTTATCAAATGAAGTACACTGTATGTGAAAATATAAAATGATGAGACAATAAATGTGAAAAGCACATATCAGCATTTATATTTCTGCAGAATATGAGCCCAGAATGTTGCCTTTTGTGAACGGAAATGTAAAAAAGATTGCCCAGTCATTTCTTTCTCATTGCGCAACCATAAAAAAAAACAATCTGTGATACTCCATTCGACGTGGTGCAGAAAGCCACCAACATGGCCGTTCGTGTAATATTTTCTTGCAGTTTCTGTAAAATACCTTTACAGGTTGGTTCTCTGAAAGACACCTGCTTATGTTCTAGTTCTTGAGCTGTCTCCTTATCTTTGCCAGGACATAAAACACACCCAGAAAATGGCTAATGGTTAACCATAAATGGTGCTATAAATGCTCTGCTGATTGCTGTAGATGTCACCTGTACAGTCTTCTTACATGGGGGGGAAACTGTGATTGAAAATAAGTATACTAATGACTGGAGCTGTGCTGCCAACTTAATGTACAAGTTTACCCGAAAGAAGGGGAGGTCATCTTATATGATATAAGGAGCCTCAAGTGTGGCCCCTGACATTATCAAGGGCCGCACATAATATTCAGTGAATGTAATGCTACACATACTGTAGCTGTCAGAGACTGCAGACATTCTACAGGTGATGGTCACAGACTGCAGACATGGTACAAGGGATGGTCAGAGACTGCAAATGTGCTACAGATGATAGTCAGAGAATGCAGACATTCTACAGGTGATGGTCACAGACTGCAGACATGGCACAGGAGATGGTCAGAGACTGCAGACATGGTGCAAGGGATGGTCAGAGACTGCAAAAAAAAAGATGGTGCAGAGTTATGAAAAACTATTTAAAGAAACCTGTAGGAACTATGAAGTATTGAGTGCTGCTGATTAGAGCTGCAGCTAACAATTATTTTCAAAATCGATTAGTTAGCCGATTATTAGGTTCGATTAATCGGATAAACAAAAAAATAAAGTTTAAAAAAAGGCTCCAGTGATGGGACTACTAGTTTGTATTGAGGTTGTAGTCCATCACAGGAGCAAGCTTGGAGCGGTGGAAGTAAAAAAGAAAGATAGTGTGGTGTGCAATATAGTGAAATGGAAAGTGTAAAATTATACAGCAATGAATGCAGAATACCACCAGCTATAGAGGAATACAACAAATCCCAGCAATAGTACATAATAGCTGGAGGCATTCTGCATTGTGCTGTATAATGTACTATTACTGGGTTTTGTCGTCCTCTATAGCTGGTGGTATTCAGCATTGCACCACTGTATAATGTATTATTGCTGGGATTTGTAGTCCTCTATACAGCGCAATGCAGAATATCACCAGCTATAGAGTACAACAAATCCCAGCAATAGTACATTATAGCGTGCAATGCAGAATATCACCAGCTACAGAAGAGTACAACAAATCCCAGCAATACATTATACATACAGTGTATAATGTATTGCTGGGATTTGTATTCCTATGTATAATATACAGCACAATGTACCATCAGCTATAGAGGAATACAAATCCCAGCAATACATTATAGAGTACCATGTGTGGGAAAGTACAGGCTTACCTGAGCAGTCTTCCAGCAACTTGCTTCTGAGATCGGGCCTGTCTATCGGCGGCTGTCATCACCCCCACCCCGCTCCTCCTTACTCCACTTCCCTAGAGGCGCGGAGGAGGTGCGGCGTGTGAAGCGTGGATACGGGCGGGTCTGGCAGCGGCGAGCGTGAGGTGGGGAGGAGGTACGGCGCACAGCGTGTGGAGCTGTGAACAGGGCCAACTGATCGGAAGCCGATTAATCGATTATTGAGAAAGTTGACAACTTTTTCAATAATCGATTATAATTGATTATGTCGATTAGTTGTTGCAGCCCTACTGCTGATGACCTTTTTTTAAATGCTTGTTGCTTGGGTGCCATTTTAATCTTCTGGCTTCAGTACTCCGAGTCACTGATTAGAAACATGTGTCGGTACTAGAGATGCACCGATACCGTTTTTCCGGTATCGAGTATGAGTACTGATATTTTTTTTCCGGTACTCGCCGATACGAATATCGATACCGGAAATCCTATGAAGGAAGCCGGGCGCGTGTAATGACTCGCCACCCGGCTTCTTGATTAGCCGGGAAGCCGACCCCGTGCGACGAGGAAGCATGGAGCCGGCTTTCTGACCAATCAGGAAGCTGGGGGGCGGGTAATGATTTTACCCGGTAATGACCGGGTAAAGTTGCCCGGCTTCCTGATTTGGTAAGCTTCCTGACCTGACCAAGTGACGAGGGACCATGGAGCCGGCTTCCAGGCCAATCAGGAAGATGGGGGGCCAATCAAAAGTTCCGGTATTGGGATAGGCATCGGGAACATTTTGAGCGAGTAAGAGTACTGGCCAAAATTCTTGGTATCGGCACCAATACTAGTATCGGTGCATCCCTAGTTGGTACCATGGTCTCTGTCAGATGATCCTGGAGAAACTATGTTTAGGTAGAGCAAGCAGCAGTCGATGACTCCAATGGTTAAATTGTTGATTATGAAATTCTAGATCTGTCCACCAGCCAGAGCTAGTATGAGTGAAATATACATTTTGTGTAGATAATATACACTGAGAGAAACACACAGGTTGCCATTGGAGACCTTCTTCAAAAATGTCTGGTTGCCTGCTGTGCCTTTTAATACGTTCCTGGGCACTGACCTGGAACAGACAGACTATAATATGAGTGAATTTACAACTCCCAGCCTACAGACCTGTTCCAGAAAGTATTAAAGGCATTGGATGTGTATGATGGCCATACAACTAGCATTAGAAATAGAAGCCTGCTACTCTACTTTCATTCATTTCCAAACTGTTGTTCCTAAATGTTACAGTAAAAGTCAGGAGTTCCAGTTGGTTATTGTTGCCAGTGAACCCTACTGGAACCCTACTGGGTAATTCAGCCCGGCAGCATTCACCCATACCTGAAATATTAATTTTTGGTGTAGTGTTTAAATATGTCATATACACCCTGGCAATCAGGTAACAAATGTGCATTCATGGTTGTCCTTGTGTCTCTACAGGAAGGTGGTCACATCGTCATGGCAGAGAAGAATTCCCATACTGCTGTGCAGATGATGGAACCAGTAATAAATGGTCTTCATGTATCAGATAATCCAAAAAGGAAACTACAAGGAGCCACACTAACATTCCACAACATCAACTACACAGTGAAAATAAAGAGCGGTCTTATTTGTTGTCGAAAAGTTGTAGAGAGACAGATTCTAACAGATGTCAAGTAAGTCATTTTATTTGCCAACCTTCTTCGCATTGAAATAACCTATAGCTGGTGTGTAAAGTGCACTTGTAACTGCCAATCAAATTTGAGTTTATTGAAATCAGGTCACGGACTGATGAATTCTGTATGGCTGCTGTTGGTTATTGCTGTTTACCTTATTGAATTTGTTTTTTTGATCTTTGTATAAAGTAAACCTGTCCAACAATTTGTACCCTTTTTATAAGTGAAGTTACCTTGTCTTCTAGCATTTACAGAAAAGATCTGGTTATGTGCATGGCCCAAAAAAATATTTTTATGTGCATGTCAACTTAGTTAACTCCCATTAAACTTCATAAAGCCCCACCAACCCTACCTCCTTTCTAATCACAGGAAAAATGATCATGTATATTGTGTAAATCCAAACTGTGGGGGCGTTGCATACCACAATGACACAAGAGGGCATTTCAGGAATAGCACATGCTGTACCCGCCTTGCTATTCAAAGCCAAACTCCAGGAAAAAAAATATTAGTTACAGAGCACACTGGCTGTGTAAATTATCATTTAAAAAGCTATGTTATGTGCAGAGGGCTGCTGTAAAAGGTACCTTGCAGCATGCCATTCTATGCACATAACACTCATCTTCCAGGCATTGAAGGGGGGAGAGAGATGTGACACGAGCAGTAAAGTGCTCTGGTCACATCACCCACCCCTCCTCACTATTGTCCATTCTCAAAATGCATTGTATTTTTTTCTTCAAAGAATACAAGAAATTCTGTGATTCGAGGAAGAGAAATTATATCACATCCTCGCCTCCTCTTCTGTTCCTCCAATCATAGAATGCTCCTGTTTAGCATTAATTGGCCATGCAACAGAATTGATAAATGTCCGCTAGTGTATCTGTAGGAACATGGCTTGGGTGTATTGTTCTTTTCGTACTCGCAAATGTTACCATGCCAATTCATAAATGGGATAAAAAAGAAAATTAGATGCGCTTGGCATTCAGTACATTCATGGCACATCACCTAAGAAATGATGACTTCTGTTTTTGTTGTCTTAACTAGAAAAACAGATGTTAAAAGGTATCTTATGTGTCCTTATTTCTTAAAGTGAACCTGTGATTTGTCCATGCAGGGCAGAGCAAAACGTTTACTTAAAGTGCAGTGAGATAAGTATAAGGGCTGCCATTGCAGGCCTTCTTCTGAAAAGGAGTTGTCTGCCTTCAGTATGTTTCAGGAAAGAAGTGGAATAAAAGTGCTTGACCTGACCTGGTGGTCTGACTACCGGACAGGCAGCTTCTATATTCCAAAGGATCTCCACTGTCTCCTTGGTTTGTAGTGTCAAATCTCAGGATTGTGAATTGTTGCTCCAAACTCCATTTAATAGTCCAGATACATCTTTAATCAATGTAGGGATGAGGGGACAGTATAGAAACGGCCATCTTGTTTCGGGGCTCATACAAATATGCCCTTCATCAGGGCTTGCTAAGGGAGAACATATATCAGGACTGGGATGAGCTTGAAATTGGATTCGGTTTTGTGCAGTGTGTGAGAATGCATAGAGCTCTTCAGCAGCTGTATTGGACATCCTAAACATGTGTCCCTTGGTACTGTGCGTTCCAATGCGGGTGGTAGGCGCGTTTGGAATGAATGGCACTGCAACGCACCTCCCACAGCAGAATATGTCAGGCAGAAATCTAAAATGACTTTTTTCCCACCTTTTTATAATTGTATTGTAAGGACATAGCACTTGAAAAGCCTCAGCCAGGGAATGACAGCTGCCAGTGGCAAGATTCCGCAGACGGCAGCTGAATGTAAATACAGCAGGTAGTGGGCTGGTGCAATAGCCAGCCTGCTATTGGCCATTTCAAATTGCAATAGCCAATAGCAGCCTGGCTATTGCAGTCGCCCACTGCTTGCTGTGCCCTCCTCCCGGCATGGAGGAGAGACCTAGGGGATCCAACCAACTAATCGACAATGAAAATAGTTGACAGCTATTCTCATTATCAATTATTATCGATTAGTCGCTTGCAGCCCTAGTCGATTTCTGGCAAAGATTGGCCTGCTCCATTTGCTTTTTCAGCATATCCCATATTTGACATATACTTACCAAAACCTGAATAAAGTTCTATCTTTTGCATGGGTCACTAATAGAGTACTGCTTTAGTCTTTTCTATTTAAAAAAATAAAATAAAGAAGCTGTCCAAGCGCCACCTGCTTTGGGCCTTGAAAAGCTTCTATGTACAATGTTTCTATTGAGAAGTTCTACATTGTGCTTGGCAAACTGGTCAAGGGTGCTTGTATGCGGTGGGGCCGCTGCTCATACTGGTCAGTGAATGCTAAGCAGCAGGTGTTGGGAGCGCTCCCAAAGTAAGGAGGGATCAGGTGGCCTCTATTTTTGTCCTTCAAGATGAGCTCTTAAAGAAGAACTTACCCTTGCAGTGGTGCTACCCCACCACGCACCGCAAAGATTAACAGGGTTATTCGCAAAAGGGTGAAGAGTTAGGAGAAGGCAGGAGAAGTGAACAATCTAGGACAACATAGCTGACTTGGAAACAATTTTTAATTCAACTCACTTTCCAGTTCAGCCATGCTGTCCTAGATTGTTCACTTCTCCTGCCTTCTCCAAACTCTTTGCCCTTTTGTGAATAACCCTGTGGAGTGCTCGTTATGTCTAGGGGGCTGAAATAAAGCAGTTTTACTCGCCTGATCCACAGTCCCATTGGGCTGCTAGACTGGTCCGTACAGCCTCTTTTTCTGGCGGTCTAAGAACTCATCACGTCTCATGCCAGTTCATTGACTTGCATTAGAATTGAGGATGCTGAGGGAGATCCCTCAGCCAGAGTGGAGGGGGAAAGAGGTTAGAGTTGACTGCCGTGGAACCGAGGAACAGGTGAATATATCTGCTTTCTTTGAACCCCCTAGACAAAGCGAGAACTTAATCCCTGCAGAGTGGGGGTAAGGGTCTGCAAGGGGAAGGTGTGTAGGGTCTTTTTTTTTTTACCTCCTGTAGTTCGTCTGTAAGCTTATTAAAAAAAGCCCCAGTGGAAAGTTGATTTGCTTTGGTTATTGCATTTTGCTGTTTCCCTTATTGAGTAATCCCGCCTATCCAGTGGGGACACAATAAAATGTCACCTTTCATTCTCCACAATAGGTTCCTTGCTGTGAAAATGTCTTTCAACCTGTAAACCTTTGATAATAGAGTGGTGCATTTTAAAGATGACTTCTTCTAGTCCAACCCTCACATCATGTTATGCAAAAAGATGAACTTTGTCACATCTCTGTCACATTGTTTTGAGACAGAATCCTTTGAAGAGCTTGTTTTGATTGTTATACAAGAAGTGTATAGAAGGGAGGAGTGTCTTACATCCTGCTATTCTAACGGGGGTTCCCGTTCCTGGAAAATCTAGCAGCTTCCTCACCGTGGAAATCATTCTGTCTAAAACAAAGTCAGCAATTGAAGTTTTCTTTTTGTTTCCATATATATTTTACATTTGTGCCCCAAATTCTGCTCTAAAACACAGGTGTGGCATACTTTCTGCAGCAAAGTGCTTGAATTGGGTATTGTTTTTTTCTAAAACCTAAATGTAAAGGTAGAAATCTAAGCAACTTTGTTTTCTGTGTTATCTGCGGCTCTGACTTTACAGGAAATGTTTCTTGCTTATCAATAAAAAGGTGGAGGTGTGATAAACTCTGCTGATTTACAGGTTGCTGACAGTTCAGGTTGTATAACTTGCACGGTCCAGGTTACACAAGCATATTGTAGCGCTGACAAACATGATGTGGGAAACAAGATAGTTGGATGTACTCTGTACACCATTGTACTAATAAAGTGGAACTGCAGGCATTATTTTTTTTATATACAGTATGTATATGTTTACACATGATGTTTTTTTGTTATAGCTTTGCTTGTTCACATTATAGGGAGACTTCCCCTTCTTGTTCTAGTCACAGTGAAAATGTCTGCAATAGAAGCTAAAATGACAGTATTTGTTTTTTTTTGTACAGGTTAGAATTTAATTTAGTTTGTTCCTGCTGCCTTTCCCCCTCTCGCTGTCCTTCCCGATTTTGTCTTCAGCAGAGAAATGAGGACAGAAACCCTTCTCCATACTATTAATAAAAGGTTTTTCCTAGAGGCCCATTTAAAATATTGGTGATCAGTGATGCCAACTTTCTAATGGCATGCTTTTTTAAACCATGTGACATAGGGAGCTTAGACTGAAAGCTCCTTGATGGTAGGGACTGATGTGAATGTACAGTATGTGAAGTGCTGTGTAAATTGTTGGCGCTATATAAATATCTGTAAAAAATAAAGCGTAACAAATGTAATGGTGTTTTGTAAAAGAAATGTTTTTTTTTCCCTTTTTGCCATTTTTGTATTGTTGCCCATTAGTGGGTGGTTATGTCACTGATCTGTTTAAAGAACTGACATTTGCCTGTTAAGTGCCGGCTACAGATTCTTAGGGCCTGTCAGAAGCAATTCAAGTTAGGTAGACTGTAACGACTAATGTCGGCCAGATTCTAGTCTGTCTTCTCTTTCTACTGTGTGGAAAGCTTGTGTATGTTAGACCATTTTAATGTCTGTGTGCATGGGGAAGTTAGTAGAGCTTCACCTCATTCACTAAGCAAAGGGAAAATTCCCTTGCAATGTGATCAGCCCGAATTGCCTTTTAGTATATCATCCCCAGTGAAATGATATGTCTATTGTCCATAGACTTCTGATGATTGCAAGGAAATAAAGGCTCAGACTTTGTAAAGTACCAGAGTTGTAAGAATGAAATGTCGCATGCCAGATTTCACCACAAGGATTTGGTGAAAAATACGGTACTATTATTGTTGTATAGGGAAATACAAAGCCTGCCGTGATTGACTTAGCGGAAGACGGAGGACACAGCGGGGATCGTGGACAAGGTAAGAGACTGTAATCCCGAGTGTGGCTCGGGGTTAATTTTCAGTACCATAAGCGGTAACCCCGAGCCACACTCGGGATTACAGTCTCTTACCTTGTCCACGATCCCCGCTGTGTCCTCCGTCTTCCGCTAAGTCAATCACGGCAGGCTTTGTATTAATGAATACAGGCTTTGTATTCATTAATACAAAGCCTGCCGTGATTGGCTCAGCGCGGTATACTGTATGTAGCCATTTTTTAAGGTTTCAAAACCCGTCTTATACGCAGGCAAATACGGTACTTTATGCCAGTTGAGTTCAGTTCACATGCTGGTTGGGTACCTCCATCAATGGCTTTTTTACAGCCGTGTATACATTTAGCTAAAACTAACCAAGGTTCTAGATCCTTCCATATAGGAAATTTAGCATGATGAGTAGGAAGTATATCTATGCTTGTCTGTTAAGAAATATATTTTGGTTTCACAAATGAGTTGGTTAGGACTATGTGTGTATTATTTGTAAGTGCACATCTTCAGATTAACAGGTTTAGCTGCATAGCTGAACATCCATGTATGATAAAACCTGTCTAAACTTTGTGACCTTCTCTGTGTTGAAGGTCTGCACACGCACATGCACTTACAGGCTATTTGAAGCCATTACATTTCATTAAAATTCGAGAAATAAACTTGAACTTGAATGGGTGACAGCTGCCGCTTGTAAATGGCAGATTGGGGATATCTGCTGCTGGAAAAAGCCAGTTCCTGATGCAGGAATCCCTAATCGCACCTAAACATATACCTGTAGGTGTAAATGGGGCCTAAAAATTACAGCCGGCGTCTAACTTTTGAGGTTCTCTATGTTGTTAATGTAGCTGGCTCCTAAAATATCCTGCTGGCTCCTGAATTCCATATTAATTTGTACACCCCTGCTGTATTTAATTACTACTTGATGATGAGATCTGATGAAATGGATCTATTTACAGTTCATAATGTAATCATTTTTAGACTGCGTAGGTATAATATATGAAACGCTGGCCATACGTGATAACATTTGAGAAATGAGTATGACACTTCACAAGTTTAATCATTTCAGACTAAGTAAGTATATCATGCGTAATGCTGGCCGTACAGGAAGATAAATAATCGGTCATAGATTAGATGGTTTCAAACCGTTTTTGTTTTCAATCTCGTGTCTATCGATTTAAGTTCATTTGGGTTATATGGAACTTTAGTTTGCATGATACTGAAGAAGCCTTGTGTTGTTAATGATATGTGCAAAGTATTATTTGACATAAATTAGAAAAGGGAAATCCTGTTTTATTTTGTACATGTTCATGAATGCTGACTGATGCAGTATTTTTGTACAGTCATTGTGTACTCAGTATTTTATGCTGGCGCTTGTCTTATTTCGCTTCCCATTTAAAATGTTTTGTACTAGTCATTAGCCATGTAACATTTGTAACTAACATGACATTGCATATTTCGAAATCTTACTTGGGCATTTTTACTTCCGTGCCACATCAGCGAAAGTGGATTTGTAGTGATGGAGAATTAAGAGCGAAACTCCAATGGTGTGAATGGTGTTGAGACAGCCGGTCTCTATAGAATTAAAATTCTAAAATTCAAAATCAAATATAGAACAAATGGGGAACTTACTTGTATGTCCCGGGGTCTGGGCGCGGGGCAGCCCCGATGGAGGATCTGGCGGTTCTGGGAGTGGTGTATGGAGCTGGAATGTAGTGGCTGGCAGATGCGATTCCAGTAGGGAAGGACGGAGCGGGACAGATCTTAAGGTCTGGCCATCGCTGCACAGACTGGAGGCGCACAAATCACACAGCCTCAGACAAGCGCCTGACAACCCCCACAGCCCCACCACTAGACCACACACAGCCCCCCCGTTCATATCCGTCCACGGCCTAAATTTGACCCCCAGCCTCACCAGCACATCTAACACTACAGCTCGCAGCAGCCACGTCCAGACCTTAAGATCCGTCCCGCTCCGTCCTTCCCTCCTTCCCTACTGGAATCACATCTGCCGGCCACTACATTCCAGAACCGCCAGATCCTCCATCGGGGCTGCCCCGCGCCCAGACTCCGGGACATACAAGTAAGTTCCCCATTTGTTCTATACTTGATTTTGAATGTTTGAATTTTTATTCTATAGAGACGGGCTGTCTCAACACCATTCACACCATTGGAGTTGCGCTCTTAATTCTCCATCACTGCCTCCACAGGTTTCTCCTCCTGTTTTTAGAGCAGCACTCCATAGCAACCACATTCAAATACAGCCACCACTTTCATGAGAGCGCTTTGCCCCCCCCTTTTCTTTGTTGAAAGTGCATTTGTAGAATCCGTATACTATCTAATCGTTATAGTTAGTATTTGAGGTTGAATAAAGACACTGGCCCATCAAGTTCAACCTTTGTGTGTCTTTATGTGATTGTGTGTGTGTATATGAATCCCTGTGTGGTCGAGATTTTAAGAGTACCTGTACCCCTGTATGTTGTGGTCTCTGAGGAAGGTATCTAAATGATTTTTGAATGATTCAATACTCTTTGCTGATACTCTTTGCTGATACCACTGCTTGTCGCCGCAAGTTCCAGATTTTAACCGCTGTAACTGAAAAAAAGCCTGTACTCCCCTTGTGGTTAAATCTTTTCTCCACCAGTTTTAGATGGTGGCCTCTAGTCCTTGTTAGGGAGTTTATAGTAAAAAGTTTATTGCTGATGTTGCCATCACCACTTAACATTTTGTACATCAAAATCATGTCTCCTCTTAGTCTCCTCACTTCCAGCGTGAACAAGTTTAAATTTAGTAGCCTTGTCTCATAGCTTAGGTCCTCCAGCCCCTTAAATACTTTAGTTGCCCTTCTCTGGACTCTCTCCAACTCAAGGACATCCTTTCTGTGGATTGGTGACCAAAACTGGACCGCATATTCCATATTAGTCCGAACCAGCGATCTATAAAGTGGTAAAATGATTGCCTGTCTCTACAGTAAATACCCTTTTTAACACAAGACAGTACTCTGCTCTTGTTTGCTGCAGCCTGGCATTGCATGCTATTGTTCAATTTGTGGTTTACTATGATCCCCAGATCTTTTTCCATTTCTGACTTCACTAGTGGAGTTTCCATGTGTATTCTTCTTGCCTGTTTTTGACATCAAAATGCATTACTTTAAATTTTTCAACAATAAACCTCATCTGCCATATAGTTGCCCACTCCCCTATTTTATCCAGGTCCCTCTGCAATGCTATAGTGTCTAAGTCCGTGTCTATGACCCTCCCAATTTTAGTATCATCTGCAAAAAGAGAAACATGGCTATTAAAGGAGAACTATGGGGTTAAGGCTTTTCCCCATAGTTCTCAGGGTAACGGGAGGACACAAACTAGCGTCCTCCCGTCACCCTAGGCTCAGTATACTCAGTACATACAGCTGCTGCTCACGGTATACTGAGACGCCGCAGCTGAAGCGGATCCCGACAATTGGGCCGGGATCCGCCCAGCTGCGTGACTGACAGCTGGCTCTGCATATCTAGAGGCAGAGCCAGCTGTACCCGCCCCCTCCCCCGTCTGTTCCGCCAGTCAGCGCTGGCAGATCGGAGAGGGGAATCCACCCCCTCCCCTGTCACGGCAGAGAGCCGTGACAGGATCGAGAGGTGAGCGAACGCCGGTATGTGTTCGCTCACCTCCCGATCTACTGAGCCGACCTGTGACAGTCTCATTGTCACAGGTCGGATAGAACTATAAGGTGAGTGAAAAGCACTCACCTCATAGTTCTCCTTTTAACACCCTCCCCGATATCATTAATAAACAGATTAAGCAGTATTGGGCCTAGCACAGAACCCTGGGGCACGCCACTCTCAACCAAAGACCAATCTGAGCCATTTATCAATACTCTCTGGACACGTTCCTATAACCAGTTCTCTATCCATGTGCACACCATGTCATCTATGCCCATAGACCTCAGCTTGTGTTCTAAGCGTTTATGTGCTACTGTGCCAAAAGCTGTGGCAAAATCCAGATATACTACATTCACCGACCTCCCTCCATCCAGATCTTTACTCACCTATTCGTAGAATGTTAGTAGGTTGGTCTGACAAGAACGGTCCTTCCTAAATCCATGCTGATTATCACTTATAATACCATTGTCACAAACAAAATACACTAAATAGTATTTTATCATTCCCTCTAACAGTTTGCATACTATTGATGTTAGACGGACTGGTCTGTAGTTCCCAGGTTGGCATCTCGACCTTTTTTGAATATTGGCACTACTGTAGCCTTCCGCCAGTCACTTGGTACCTTACCAGTCATTATGGAGTCCATTAAAATGAGGAATAATGGTCTCGCTATAACCTGGCTGAGTTCTTTAAATACCCTGGAGTGCAGGTTATCTGGTCCCAATGATTTATTTGCATTGAGTTTATCAAGTCTTTGTTGAACCCCAGTTACTGTCAACCACTGCGGTATTTTACGCACTAACCTACTCACATTCTTATCTCCATTAAACCCGTCACTTTCCTGAGTGTATACTGATGAGAAAAATGTATTCAATACCTCAGCCTTCTCCCTGTCGTTTGTGACTAATCTCCCTTTTTCATCTTTTATTGGGCCGACCTGCTCTTTCTTTACCCTTTTACTGTTTAAATACTGGAAGAATTTTTTGGGATTCTTTTTACTGACTGTGACGATATGCTTTTCATAATCTATTTTAGCCGCCCAAATTTCTTGTTTACATCTCTTGTTGCATTCCTTGTAGTTCTGGAATGCCAATGCAGTCCCCTCCACCTTATATTTTATAAATGCTATCTTCTTTTCTTTGTTGTATTGTTTTACCGTTTTATTTAGCCATGCAGTCTTAGTTCTTGATCTATTATTTTTGTTTCCCAGTGGTATACATTTTGCAAAAGCATTTTGTAATGTGTTCTTAAAACAATCCCACTTCTGGTCAGTGTTTAGTGTTAGAAATATGTTGTACCAGTTAGTGTCGCATACTAGGTGACGCAGCTTAACAAAGTTTGCCTTTCTGAAGTTTAGTGTTCTTGTCAAACCAACGCACTTCTCTTTTCTGTACCCAACGTTAAAAGTAATCATCCTGTGATCACTATTACCCAATGTATCCTTAATCGTTATGTCCCCAACAAGGGCCGCATTATTAGAGATTATTAAGTCTAGTATTGCATTCTTCCTGGTTGGGACATCAACCATCTGATCCTGGAAATTGTCCCATAACAGGTTTAGAAAATGGCCCGGCCTTATAGAATGAGAGGTTCCATTTGACCAATCAATGTCCGGATAATTGAAGTCGCCCACTATAGCAACATTTCCCTGCTTCCCAACTAATTCTAATTGTGAATGTAATGTAAATAAACAGTGTTGTATTTGGTAAGCAGTGATGTCATATTTGGAAACTTTTGGGGATAGTTATGTCACATTCCTTGTATTAAAAATATTTTATGTAGGAACTTATACCTATCAATAAAAACCGTAAAGTACCTAGTTTTAGATGGAAAAGAAGGTTTTTTTGTTTGTATTTGTGATCAATATATATATATATATAGATATATTTAATGTTTTTGGGGGTTTTTTTTTGTAAAGCACACACTAATTTTTCTTTTTATCACATGTGGGGAGGAGTAGTGGGGGCGGGGGAGTCCTTATCCTTATCCTGGTTGGACGTTTCAGTCTGAATTTTCAGAGATTCTTCACGCACAGAGAGATAACTGCTTTGTTGTCTCTTTATCTAAAACACACTGCCCTGAGAATCCTTTGTCATGTTTGTTTACAAATATTAATTTATATAGTTTATATAATCTATATAGATAGATATAAAAAAGTTACCGTTTGGCGTTAAAAGTGTAAAAAACAAAACAAATGTAAATTGACTCTAGAAATGTTTTTTCTTTTTAAAGGCTAGTGTAAGATTATCAGTAGATGTGCAGTTATGCTTTCAGCGTACCTATACATTACATGTATTGGTTGAGCGAAGTTTGAAAAAAATATACTTGACTGAATTAAACCTGCTACGTATGCTTCCAGGCTACTGGATGTACTTGCTGCTCGAAAAGATCCACATGGCCTCTCTGGTGAGGTTCTAATAGATGGGAAGCCACAGCCCCCCAACTTCAAGTGCTTATCTGGTTATGTAGTGCAGGTAAGTTACTTTGTGTTTACATTTGTATATCACAATAGTGCCATGTATTCTGCAGAGAGTACTTAAAGGAGAACTATGGGGTAAGTGTTTTTCCCCATAGTCCTCCTAAGGGTAACGGGAGGATATAAACTAGCGTCCTCCCGTGACCCAAAGCTCAGTATATCGCGAGCTACAGTCAATATACAATAGCCACAGCAGAAGTTTCCTCCATCTACGAATCTGTCAGATTTGTTCGTTCAGTAAGAAAGCTGTATAAGTTTATTCCCTAGATTTGAGACGTTATAGTCAATGAAGAGAATCTAGATAAATTTGGGCATAACATTTTATTTTTTTTGTGGATTGCCATATACTTTTTAGATCTGTTCTATTCCGACCCTGCATGTTGGTAAATACGTTTCATTATGTTTTAGGATGATGTTGTGATGGGTACGTTGACTGTGAGAGAGAATCTTCAGTTTTCTGCAGCTTTGAGATTACCCAGGTCCCTGAGACAAAAGGAGAAGGATGAGCGTATCAATCAGATCATCAAAGAACTCGGACTGACCAAAGTGGCCGATGCAAAGGTAAGGGTAGAGTAGAGCTAGTGTAGCTTTGCTGTTCTCTTTCTTCTGAGTATGCCATATAAGAACCTTGGTTTGTACTTGTTTTTAGGTTGGCACTCAGCTGATTCGTGGTGTGTCTGGAGGAGAGAGGAAGAGAACAAATATTGGTATGGAGCTCATTACCGACCCAGGGATTTTATTCTTAGATGAGCCAACCACTGGTTTGGATGCTAGCACTGCCAATGCTGTTCTGTTGCTGCTGAAAAGGTAAAGGAGCCATCAAGTTCTAGTTACTTCACTAATTGTCTATATCAGAGGTCTCAAACCTCCAGCCCTCCAGCTGTGGTGAAACTACATATCCCATGATGCATCTCTCTTCGGGAGTCGTGGCTGTGAGAATCTTGCAATGCCTCATGGGATTTGTAGTTCTACCACAGCTGGAGGGCCGGAGGTTTGAGACCCCTGGTCTATATCATCTGTTACCACGCCAGCTCACACCGCTGGTTCTGCTGTGCTGAGATCTTCTATGACTTTTTCATTTGCTTGTCACCTGATTACTGTATATTCTGAAAGCACAGGACTGGTAGAATAAAAAGCTTGTGCTACTGATTTTGTTGGGCGCGTGATCGTTTCGCAAATGATTTTAGATTATATTTGATAAACATATTCTAAAATCATTATTAATGCACACAAATCAAGCATTGCGACCATGAGCTTAAAGCAGAAGCAAGAATGCAGCCGCTGGAAGAGATACCGACCTGGCCAGCTGGAAGCCTTGTGCCTTACTGCAGTGGCAGTGAAAGGGTTAAACGTGCATGTGTCTGAGGTCAACACTGCATTGTGACTGAGAATTAAAAAATAAAGCTGTATAGGAGCTTTATAGCTGCACTAAAGCCAAGCTGAAACAGCTGACCGCTAGCAATTCAGCAAATTGCCAAGTTGAAGTTTTTCTATTGTAGTCTTGGAATGGCTTTTGTGTACTTTTCCTAATAACTGGCATGTTTATCGCCGTGCAGCATTTTTTATATTTTATTTGTTTTATTTTGGTATATTAATATGTATAGGTCCCAATTTCTCTGACAGCATTTTCACTTTTGCCTTTTTTTTTACTTATTAGGATGGCAAGGCAAGGCAAGACCATCATATTTTCTATACATCAGCCTCGCTATTCCATCTTTAGACTGTTTGACAGTCTCACGCTACTGGCTGCAGGAAGAACACTGTACCATGGGCCTTCTGACCGTGCACTGGAGTACTTTACACAACTAGGTAAGAACCTTGGATGGAGGTTTGTAAGTGATGCAATTTTGGATGGGTTCAATTCTTATTTGGGATGTTAATGAGGGTGGGGGATGAGGGTAGAACATTTGCTTTTATTTTTTAAAGGAGAACTATTGGCAGAGTGAAATGTACTCTTCCCAATAGTTTGAGTTGTCGTGGTACACTGCAGCTGTCACACACCAGCTCTATAGCTCGAGAACTGAGTGATCAAGAACTACTGATTGCTGAGCTTATGGCTTCTCCCTGCAGAGAGCAGGCACTGCTCCCTGCAGGGAGTCCACCCCTTCCCTCTCCCTGTTCCTCCAGTGCTCATTGGAGAGACAGACAGGGGAGGGGGCGGGCACAGCTGGCTCTGGTTCTAGAGAGGCAGAGGCTGCTGTCAATCATGCAGCGTGGTGGATCCCAACAATACTGTTGGTATCTTTCCCGGCTGCAGTGCGGCTCTGCACTATCAGCATATACAGACTAAATACCCATTATATTCTGAGTTTGGGTCAAAGGAGGACATTAGTAGAACTATACCAAAAAAAAAGATTTGTCCATTGTTCTCTCTTAAACAAGTGATTCAAAGCATTCTTCGTGCAGGACAAATGAGCAAGTGCATAGAATCTGCTACTGTGATTAACAAGGTCATCTCCAGCCAAAACCTTTTGGTTTGAGGGGGGAGCATTAGGAGGTCTGTTAACGTTTTTGCTGCCTCTACAGGTGAAACTCGAATAATTAGAATATCGTGCAAAGTTCATTTATTTCACTAATGCAACTTAAAAGGTGAAACTAATATATGAGATAGACTCATTACATGCAAAGCAAGATAGTTCAAGCCGTGATTTGTCATAATTGTGATGATTATGGCTTACAGCTCATGAAAACCCCAAGAACCCCAAATCCACAATCTCAAAAAAGTTGAATATTACATGCAATCAATAAAACAATATCGGACCTCTGAAAAGTATAAGCATGCATATGTACTCAGTACTTGGTTTGGGCCCCTTTTGCAGCAATTACTGCAATTACTTTTGCATGATATTCTAATTATTCAAGTTTCACCTGTATTCCCCATCTTCTCATTTACAGTACTTTCTTTGAGCGGTGTCACGAAGAACAGAAAACGAAAAGAAATCTCACCTCTAGAGAGACAGACAACATTAAATAAAAATGTTTTATTGCTCTCTCTGCCCCATTGAGTAGATTTCTTTTCCAGAATCACCTCCAATCGTATGCTGCATTCAGTCTGAACAGAAGCATTCCTGGGAAGGTGTAGGGCTTTCACCCCTGGCAGACTATCTGCTATTCCCGCCGTGAAATGGCACTAATCCAACGCCTCTGTTGTACCACTAATTACACTAGTCGTTTTTTTGTCTGCAAATAAAGACTGCAAAAGGCTTCAGTATTTCCTGACTGGTTTCAATAGCCTTAAAATGTGGATGTGCAAATTGAATTAAATGTATTGCACTTTTCTTTTCAATAGGCTATGAATGTGAGGCTCATAACAACCCTGCTGACTTCTTCCTGGACGTTATCAATGGAGACTCGACAGCTGTTGCTTTTAACAAAATGGAGGACGTTGATCTAGGTAAAGAAGCTCTGGCTACGATTTAGGGCAGGGGTAGCCAAATTTTGTCCCTCCAGCTGTGGTTAAACTATACATCCCATCTCATGCCTCTGGAAGTCATGCCTGTGGCTGTCAGTCTTGCAGTGTCTTATGGGACTTGTAGTTTCACCACAGCTGGAGGGACGAAGTGTAGCTACCCTTGATTTAGGGTCTATCTCTACGTGATTTTGTATTGTGCTGATGGCATTATTTTGAGACTGTTCTGAGATCATTCAGAATTCAATGACAGGTGCAGTTGACCTCCTTCTGATTTGTATTTGACCTGCTTCCAGCAGGTTTTGCATTCCTTCAGACTTGTTTGGGAGTGCAAAACCTGTTTAAAGCAAACAAAAGGCCATTGATACAGGCCCTGAAACCTCGCACCTAAATAGCAAGGTTTGCTTATGCACTGAGGGCTCCTTCCCTATCTCAATTCATTCTACTAATACTGTATGTAAAAACTATGTGTGGGGGGAAAAAAGTGACTTAGTTCTTACACTTCCTACTGTGGTGCTTAGGACGGGTGATGTTAGTATGCTTCCATGAAATCCCAAGAGATACCGAGCAGTCCATATTTCGTGAGATTTGGGATAATCTTCATTGTCTTGTTAGAAGGATGGGGATGCCAGCCCCTGCAATTCGGAAGCTAGGGGAAAGGTGTGTATATCAACTAACTTGGGTGTTTTTGAAAAAATGTTTTTGAAGCCGAACAAAATGAGGGGAAGGGCCTGCAGTAAAGAAGTAGACCTTGCATGGAGTGCAAGGTTTGCTTTAACAGTCATTTATATGTTTACATCCAAACATTAAAAGACAACTATGGGGTAAGTGTTTTCCCCATAGTTCTCTTTAGGGTCACGGGAGGACATATACTAACCTCCTCCCGTGACCCAAAGCCCAGTATATCGTGAGCTACAGCTCGCGGTATACATAGACCGCCGCAGCCGGGACGGATCCCGACATTATTGTCGAGATCCACCCAGCTGCATGAGTGACAGCTGGTTCTGCCTATCTAGAGGCAGAGCTGGCTGTGCCCGCCCACTCCCCCGTCCGTTCCTCCAGTCAGCACTGGAGGATCGGGGCGGGGGGAATCCCTGCAGGGACCTGTGAGTGACAATCACTGCTCTCTGCAGGGAGATGATCGAGAAGTGAGCGAGCAACGCTATGTGTTCACTCACTTCCCAATCTACTGAGCCGACCTGTGACATTTTCACTGTCACACATCGGCTCGAGCTATGAGGTTGAGTGAAAATCACTCACCTCATAGTTCTCCTTTAATGTATTTTTATTATTATTATTAAAGCTGTGCTCCATGCAATAAGCCATAGAAAATGCACAGTTGACATAAAAGTGCTGTTTTACTTGCTAAAGGATTTGTATTTCATTCCATCCAGTTCTGAGATTTACACAGCTCTGCCACAAAACTGACCTGAGAAGACCTGGTTTTTCTCCAGTTGAGCGACACTTACAAGTCCCCTCTTCATCCCCACCCTGTGATTTAACAGAGTAAGGAAAAGCAGCAGAATGATGAGCTTATCTCTGTCTCCCTGTTCTCTCCGCCTACATGGTTATGTTCAATTTTAGTGAGTGATCACTGCAGCACAACTAATTGGCTTATTGTGCTGCTTCTCCCTCTTGAGTGGGGCACGTGAGATTAATAACGTGGTGGATTAGTGTGATCCTAGTTCATTTTATTACTTCATTGCTGTGCTGTATGTGTATAGGCCAATGTAGTTGGATCTGTATGTGCGTTATCATTAATTGAAATTAATCGATTTTGAAAAAATGCGATTAATCGAACACAAAATTTTTAATCATTACCAGCCCTAATATATA
>NW_017306392.1:1800146-1849046 GCF_000935625.1 Nanorana parkeri
CCCGCCCACCTGTCTGTGGCTCCCTGGACGGCAGAGTGGACAGCTGCAGCCAAGCCAGGTAAGACATGCCCCGAAAATAAGACCTAGTGTCTTTTTCTTTGTATCTTGCAGAATTCGCTATCATTTTTTCTCTTTTTTTTTTCCATGGAGAGGGCAAATTTGCTTTCACAAAACTTTCCTATTTTTCTTACTTGCTGATGTGGCAATAATGCAAACAAATTACTGGAAAAACTCTTGATTTTTCCACAGGGGTGTGTGTGTGTGTATATATATATATATATATATAAACAGTCCGTAGCATTGTTCTAATATTTGCGTAGGTAGTTATCTGCATTCTATCACTTTACGTTCTTTGATTTATTTTTTTCCCCTTTCTTAATGATCGTGTAACCATAAAGTAGTTTACCAGCTATCCGCAACACTGATTGCTTGCCAAATCTGTAGCTGAAAAAATGAGTGTTTAAGTATCCTGGAGGCAGAGTGATCATTAAAGAAAGTATCTTTCATCAGAAGCTAAGACTTTTTTTTCTCTCTCTATAGTAATCTAGTAATCCTTACCACTAATCAATGCCTTACCTTTTAAAATATTGCCCTGTAGCTATCATTCTTTATATATCACAAATGTTTGGTGCCGGTGTGGGCTGCCATTCCTATTTGCAGTAATCTTGGTGCAGCATTTCTTCCACCATAGTATTGGGTCTATGGTGGAGGTGAAGCTCTCCATTGATAGCAGTGCTTCTTCCTTTGCCAATAGAGGCTGACTGATTGCATAATCCCTCCGTGTGTCATGCTTGTTGAGTGTTTTGGTGGAGCAAATTTCCTTCCAGTGGCATACATCACTTTGCCAGCTTTTAGCCTCTGTAACAATCCCTCCTCCTAGGATTGGATTGAAATGGGAAAGCAGCACATCTAGTTCAAGTTACCTAATTTTAGAGAAAATGTATGGTACTTGTGCAATTTTACTTTTCATTTTACGTGGTTAAGCTTCTTTTTTTTTCCAACTAGGCAACTATTTATGTTCAACTCTTTGCTGAACTAAGAATTATGGTGCCTTGACCAAAAAGTGCCTTTTGAACAAATGTGTTTTTTTGTTTTTTAAGGGATTGAAGAAGTCAATGATGGTGGCTCCCAAACAGTTGTGGAAAAATTATCTGGTGAGTTCTGCAATACCACATATTACAAAGAGACCATCGCAGAGCTGCAGAAATTGTCCATCGGTGAAAAAGTGAAGACCAATTTCTTGAACCGACAGATCACTTACAACACTTCGTTCTTTCACCAGCTGAAGTGGGTTTCTAAAAGATCCTTTAAAAACCTCATTAGAAATCCACAAGCGTCCGTAGCCCAGGTAAGCCTAATATGCCCCCCTCTCTGCATCCTTTTGTTATACAGTAAACAATGGCCACATGAGATTTTAGTAGAAGCAGTTGGATTCAATGTTTGTGTTTTTACTACTTGCTTCCTACCATATTATGTATGGTGCTAGAGGTCACTGTTCATAAACAAATGACAATGGCTTGTGTACTTGGGCCCTAAAACTGAAAAGATTGTATCTGTAGTAAGTAGGCCATTTATAGACCTTGCCCTTAGAAGTAGATTATCTTTTTCCATCTCCATTTAAAAGCTGATTTACTCCACACTAAAATGTTGGAACTCCATGAATTGATTTATACAAGTCTGTATGATAAAGACAAGACTGGAATGCCCTGTACTACCTCACAAAAAGAGCCATTGATGGCATGAGTGGCCTTTTTTTTTTTGTGGACAGCTCGTTGGTTGATGAAGACCCTCATCTACGCTGTGTATTCTCACTAGCCTGGAAGTCTCATGGAGGCTTGTGTTGGCATTCCTTAATTACATATTTGTGTCCAGTGAACAAGGGTTTCATAAATTCATCTTAAAAGAAAATCAGTTCCTTACATGTTGTTTTTATTTGCGGCATACCCGCTTTGTCATCAAAGGTGTCCTTTCTATGCTGTTAAAAGCTTTTCTCTATACAGTTTATAAATTGAAGACCTCACAGACTGTTGTCCCTACATAAGTTTATCTATACCCCCTACCCCCATCATACTTGATTTAAGTTAGCCACTTTTGTAAAGAGAAATGCACATTGGAAGGTATCCACAACACTTTTCTTGTTCCCAATCCCGGACTTGGATTAGCTGTTGTATTCACTGTGAAGTCCCAATTTCAGTTTGATGTAGCATCTGTCTAAAACTGTTAGTTGACTTTGCCACTTACAGTTATACTGGTATTCTGCGGATCTAAAATGCACCCTGACCATGAGAAAAATTCTGTGTGAGTTCAAAGACCGCTTTTAGTTCTTCATCAGTCTTGTGTTCCTGAAGACTAGGTTCATATTACATAGTTGATAAGGTAAAATAATACACAGGTCTATCAAGTTCAACCTATATTTGTGTGTATATGTGCATGAGCCATTAAGAATTCCTATACCCCTATTATATTCACTGAGGAAGAGAGAGGTTTTTACAATTTATTAACACTCCCAGCTGATAGCTTTTCCATGTGCAACAGAAATTGTGCTAGTTTTGGATTTTGTAAACAAGTTGCTGTCACCCCGATAGCCCTGAAAGCTTCATTTTGTTTTCACATGTGATCACATCGTTTCTTATCTTAAAGCAATTTGTTAATGTCTTACAAAAGCAGTCATCATCACGTTTGGACTCTTGCATAATGTGTGTCATTCCCTTTTATTTCCATGTCATAAGACCAGTGGCCACTATCCCCACTTTACCACTGGTCCCTAGCCTTGCAGCACCCCTGCGTAGTTCTTTTACAAGTGCACAACAACATAACCGCATTGCTGCTCACAGTAGTAGGAGTCTCACAGGGTTATTCACAAAAGGGTGAAGGGTTTGGAGAATGCAGGACAAGTGAACAATCTAGGACAACATAGCTGATTTGGAAAAATTCTCCAATCCAGCTCACTTTCCAGTTCCGCTATGCTGTCCTAGATTGTTCACTTCTCCTGCCTTCTCCAAACTTTTCACCCTTTTGTGAATAGACCCTGTCAGACTCTTGGTTTGACCTGCCCACTTTTCATCCTTTGATTGACAGAGGAGAAGACTCCTTGTATGTCCCGCCCCACCATCACCTCATACTGACCCACTCATAATCCTTCCCAGCAAGTTCCCGTTGCATGATGGGAATTGTAGTGTTTTCAAGCAGAGCCACACAGTAAGTGGCAGTGACGGTGCTGCTGGTTTATTTAATCTCCTAGTGCCCAGGCATAACAGCGACATATGACTTATACAGATGATGTCACATATGAAAAGAAGGTACATTTCTGAAAAACTAGGAACACACATTTGTAATGCCATGAGTAGCAAGAAGCGAATGGTCAATATTAATTGCCGTGACATAGTTTAGCATTAAAAGCAACCTATAGCCATAAAACGCGAAATAATCTAACACTTGCCTTTGTAGTCACCACCTTAGGTGTTTTGGTTTGTTGCTGAGGTTCCCGGGACTGCAAGTACCTCCTGTGGTTGCTGGCTTTAGCCCACCTACAGTGGCTTACTGTTTGCACATGACTGTTGGGCAGCCCCGCTTCCCAGTATTGAGTTTGCGAGGGTCAAAGTCTGCACCTCTGCTAAATGGTTTAATTAGTTTTTATAAGCAATAGTTTGATTTAATGGGCACGTACAGAAAGTCTTCAGATGATTATTACTTCCCCCAGCAGTTGATCATGTTTCACAGCAATCACAGGGGTAAATGGAATCTTGGAATTTTAATGCTGAATGGATGTCTGTCTCTCACCCAAAAAACAACCCTGAACACATTGGACCTTGTGACAAGAATTAGCTCTCTGAGTATTGGAGTTAATTGTCCTGCCTGAGTTTGCATTGTATGCACCTTTCTCTTTAATGTACCCGACACCTCATTAGTACAGGATTTTCAACGCTTTCTACGCGTGGTACACAGTTCATTAAAACCATTTCATCTTATCCGACTTAAATTGGTTCTGATATGATCCTTGTTTTCCACTACAGTTGGCTTAATGGCTCAGTAATCCGTGGCCTTTGATCTTTTCTACAGGTTCTTAGTAATACAGTCCCACTTATCCCAGTGATTAGGGAATTAGGAGTTAATGCATCCTTACGGCTTGCACTTAAACGATCAGCCTGATACCAATCATTTTAAAATATTTTACCAATCTTTTGTACAATCCACTTGGCATAAAAAGGTCAAAGCATTTGATGTAATCTCTTAATCTTCTTCGTGGTTCATGTGTATCATTGCCACTCGATCACCAATAGACCATGGCTTGCTGTGAGCAAATGTTCAATAAGTGCTGAAGCTTTTTTTCACTGTGAGCTTTGCTTAGTATTGTTTCCAAATACTGGATTTTTCTCGGTTTTGACATATCTGCTTAGCAGTGGATGCCACAAATGCAGCTAGTAAATATCACTTTTGTGCTTAATTCTGCTGGATACAAAGCATGACCACTCATTTCATTCTTGTATAACATTCTACAAATAGTGTTAAATATTAACCGTCCTAATAATTACTTTGTAATTATTGATTACTTTTGGCTGTTTTAACTTAGAACACCATTAAAGTAGTATTTAACTCTCAAACCTTTTTTTTCAATAATGAATCCAGATCAAAACAAATTTATATTGTCCAGTAAAGTATTTTTTTGCTCACCTTCGTGGTACCGAGCACAATAGAAAATCATTGAAAAGAGTTGAAAAAAAAGTAGAAAAAATATTTATAAAATGTAAATTAATAGTATAAAAAATAAATAAATATTTTTTTTTAAAAAGAACACACAAAAAAATGGGTGGAGCTAGCAGTGACAGCTAGCTCCGCCCAACTGTTTACTATTGGCCGGCCCCTGCCAGAGTCTTCTAGCAGGTAACCGAAGGGCTCTGGCGGCCAACGAGAGCTGAAGGATCAGCTGGAGCTATGGCTGGATCCTTCGACTCCTTCATGAGAAACCCCCTTAGTCATCATGTTTCCGGACAGCTGGCTCCAACTCTCAGCTCGGCTTCTCCAAACTTTATGTCCAGTTCAAGATTACCGTGGACATCAGTCTCCATCACATCAGCTGTCCATCTACTAGCTTGGAGAAGGACAAAGAGAAAGCAGGGAGGAGGGTAGTGTCTTGCCTTGCTGTGCCTGTGTGTTTGTGGAGACACACACAGCTTACTAGAACACACAAGGGTGGCTCCTTAGGACCCTGCGAGGGAAAGGAGCCACCGTAAAACAGGATATCGGGGCCAGTGCTCAGGGGACCAGCTGATTCTGCAGGAAGCTAAAACGTTTAATCAACAAGAAGCAGCATTCATTGTAAGAGATTTAATCATCATTTCACATAGTTTGAAACTCTTTTGATTTTAATCTGACTTTTTTTTGGCAATGCTGTTTAGTTTAAAAAATATAGAACAAAATGTCCAAACGCTTAATTGGGTTTGCCATGAATTGTCAACTCAATTATTCTTACTTCGGAAATCCACAATGGTGTATTAATATAGGTCTTTTCCTTTCAGTCATTACAGCCATAGGTGAATAAAACTAGGCGCCCTGATTCCATGTGTATATACCTTAAATGTCCAGTAGCTGACTTTGTCATTCAAATAATCAAAATACACTTTCATTTTTAAATCGAATTGGGGATATATTATTGTTTTTTTCTTTAACAGGTAATGGTCAGTACTGTTCTTGCCTTGATTGTCGGTGCTATTTTCTTTGGTGTAAATGATGACCAAAACGGAATACAAAACAGGTAAGTTCAGTAGAACGGAGAACCTGCTCAACTGAATAATGACTTTGAAGCAGAACTGTCGGATTTAAAAAAAATTAACCCTTGCGGTGGGGGGTTAATAAACGTCAGTCAAAGTACCACTAGTACTTTGACTGGCATTTATTCTGTCATGCAACGCTGTACTGAAATGAATGTTAGACCATTTTTTGGGAACAGATAGAGCTTTCTTTTGGTGATATTTAATCATCACTGGGGGGTTTTATTTTTTACTATATAACAAAAAAGTATCCTCAATTTTGAAAAAAAAAAACTGTTTCCCTATGAAATGTTATGAAACATTTATTATCATCCCAATTTTTTGGTAAAATATAAAAGACGGGGTCACGTCGGGTAAATAGACACCAAACATGTCAAGCCTTAAAATTGCCCGAAAACGACCACAGCCAAAATTGGGCATAGGCAACGCTTTAAAGCTTTTAGTTTAGTGTTATCAGTGATTAATGACCCTAAAATTATTGCTCTCACTCCGATGTTTGTGGCGATATGTAACATGTGCGGCACAATAGGCGGAATCATTGTTTTCGCACGAGAGAAACTCCCTACGTGATAGCCAGTTCACATGACAGGTCCTCTTTATGGAGACATCAGAGGTCTCCAAGACCCATAATGTCACCTAGGGGCCCCCAGAGAAGCTGATGAAGCAGAGATCTGCTTCAGCAGCTTCTCACCGGCATCTGTAGCCGGAGAGTGACACTGAATCCGGAAGTGATGTAATATACATCACTTCCTGCATTCGGGGACCGGAAAGGAGATCAAAGGGCGATCGTGTACTGATCTCCCTTTCATCTCCTTTGACAAAGTCGCCGCGCTGGTCCCAGGGGCACAGCGGATCTCGGGACCGGCACCGAAGAGGGGGGGGCGCACACCCGCACCTAATAGAAGCGATTGGACGCCCGATCACTTGAATGTAAACAGCCATCATTGGCTGTTTACATTTCTGACAATTTCCCCACTCATGTGTACACTGCCGCTCCTATAAGGCTCCCGTCCGGCCGTTCAGGAACGGCCAATGGACGGGAGGTGGTTAAACATGTCCACTGTGTAAAGATAAAGTACCATTTTTAGTCACTGGTAGTTATTCTGCATACAACTGGTGATGTGATATATTGTATCCAGCAACAATTTTAAGTGGAAATGGCCTGTATCTCTTTGCTTAATAACAGTGATATTGTGTTTACTTTTTAGAGTTGGGTCCTTGTTCTTCATCACTACAAATCAGTGTTTCAGCAGTGTGTCAGCGATTGAACTCTTCATTGTGGAGAAGAAGATATTTATGTGAGTGCCCCTTTTCAATGGTAGAAGGATTAAATTGCTTACCCGGCTGTGTGAGACGTACATTTACAATATATCATTCTGGCCAGAAGTAAAACCAATCTAAGCAATACTTGGATTATGTGCGGAATGACTCCAGAGCCCCAACATACACTTGCAAGTACCAGAAGTGCTCATTAACATGGGCACATTTCCCTAGGTATCTTCATCTCAGAAAAGGGATATTACCCGCAAAAAGCCTTTAGCTGTGTAGTGGTGTGCCTGAAATTAAGCTTCAAAATGGGTGCAAAGAAGATGTCTTTACAGGTGGCACTGTGCAGAAGAGTTGCCTGATTTGTTACCATACAAGAACCCCTTAATGGCTGTCCTAAACCAAGCTCCCCAGTCATAGTTGGGCAGCCACATGAATGGTCTTTAGAGAGTAGGGAACTCTGGGTTAAGGACTTTCTGGTATGCTTTGCTTACATCAGTGAGTATGATACAATCCTAGTGGATATAGTGAATATTGTAGCACTTGTCAGCCTGTGCTCCCTATGTGTGTGCAGGATTGAGGACGGGGAGCCCAGCCCAAGACAGAGGCTATCAGAGCTCCTGTTATGACTGCAGGACCATGTTATAATTAGACTTGTAAATTCCATGCATTGATAACCTTTCCTCTCTTTAGAATCAAGCCATGTCACATGACCAGTTCACATGATATACCACTTCTAACATATTGCAGCTTTAATAAATCAGGCCCTAGCTTCTCATGCAGTTATTTATCAATTTGGGTGGGAGTATTGTGATCACTGTTCAGACACTCCGATATAATTCCATTCTCTGGTTTCCCGTGTAGCATGTTTACCTGAATGTTATACTCTTATATACTTTCTTATATGTGCTTTGCACATTTAATAAGGTAATTCACCTATCATAAAGACGCTCCCCAAGCTGTTTACATTCCCACACATGAGTCCTCCAGAACATGCATGTGTAGATGATTTCAAATGTTTTGCATATGTATAACCTACATGTCATGGCAGTAATTAGAGAATTGGAAGACATGTGCAAGGATACTTTAAAATGTCTAGTTGTAATATAGGATTGCATGATCTGCTAGTATAAAATCCAATAAACATTAAAGTCTAGCAGAACCCATAATTGTTCTATTTCCAGCCTTCCCCAGTCTTATAAATGGTTTGCAGTGCCTAGTAGCCCAAATGTTCCACATTGTCTAGCAAGTTGCAGATTTTTCTAATAAGACCAAAAATGTTGTCAGAAACTTGATGTGACATGATAAATTGTATGTTATGACAGCTAGTATGTCTGCAAATGCTCACATGATCTCTGGAAGAATGGTGATCAAGTGCAGTTTATTTTATAAACCTGTCCATATGTGAGTATAGATGAATTATTATTATTTTATAGACATGAATACATCAGCGGCTACTACAGGCTATCATCGTACTTTTGCTCCAAGTTGATAGCAGACCTACTTCCCATGAGGACAATGCCAAGCATTATTTTTACCTGCATTATCTACTTTATGATTGGTAAGATTCTGATGGGGGAACCTTTCTACTGAGATTGTATGCTTCTAAGTGGACCTTTTATCCTCAGATGTATTCCAAAACACTTCTTGCTGCTTTTCCTGTATTGATTCATGATGGCTTTACTGGAATCATGAAGTCTGCAGTTTTCACCTCCATTGACTCTGTGTTTTTTTTCTTTTCCAGGATTTAAACCTACAGCAGGATCTTTCTTCATTATGATGTTCACCTTGACGATGATCTCCTACACTGCTACATCCATGGCTCTGGCTATTGCTGCTGGTCAAGATGTTGTAGCTGTCGCTAACCTACTTATGACCATAAGCTTTGTCTTCATGATTGTAAGTGTTACCTGAGAATCGCTATCTTTATGTGTGCCTGATTTACTATATAATCCCCCTGGGAATTCAAATGACTGGTAGGACTCACACAACGATCGAAGGTGCAGATGGGGATCCATGTGGATTCTTGTAGTAGGAATTCCAGGTGAGTCCGTACAGATGTGGTCATGGTGCCAATTCAAATGAATATCTGTTCACAAATGTCCTCATACAAGCAAGGATTACTTGCAGATCGGGAGAGAGGCTTGTCTCTGAATGCAGAGAGACGAGCATCTTTCCTGATTCGTGTAATAATAAAACCACTGCACTATGTGAAGGTATAATAAGCTGCTGTGCCGAAAATGAGTGAAACACTATTCCCAATACTGTGAATCAACACTTAATGGACGAATGCAACACAAAGGAGTTTTTTATTTTAATTTATTTTAGTGCAGTGCCACTTGAGTCACATCTTTCCTGATTCACAGGTAATTGTTTCATGTACGATTTTATGCTGACCGCCAGAAACGGATACCGTTGCTGTCAGCCTGTCATTAAAGGAGAACTATGGGGTTAAGGCTTTTTCCCATAGTTCTCCTAAGGGTAACGGGAGGACACAAACTAGCGTCCTCCAGTCACCCAAAGCTCAGTATACTGAGACGCCGGGACGGATCCCGACTTTACTGTCGAGATCCACCCAGCTGCGTGAGTGACAGCTGGCTCTGCCTATCTAGAGGCAGTCAGCGCTGGAGGATCGGACAGGGGAGGGGGGGAATCCCTGCAGGGAGCCGTGAGTGACAGTCACGGCTCTCTGCAGGGATAGATCGAGAGGTGAGCGAGCAGCGGTATGTGTTCGCTCACTTCCCGATCTACTGAGCCGACCTGTGACAGTCTCATTGTCACAGGTCGGCTAGAACTATGAGGTTTTCACTCACCTCATAGTTCTCCTTTAATTTGAATGGACACAGCAGCCACATTTGTACCCACCTAGGAATCCCCAGCCACAGCTTTGATTACCATGTGACCTTAAAAGTCAATTAGCTCCTGGTCTTTTAGGGTGTCCCTCACAGTTTATTGGAAAGGTAATTAGGTGCAGTCATTTCTGCTTGGTGTGTCATTGATGTAGAAGACTTGGTGAGTAGTGCAGTTTGCTTTTCTTGATGTGTCCTGGGGTTGACATCAGTAATGATGGTGGCATCTTAAAACATTACAGTGAGTCATTAATCAGTAGAATTATTTTTTTTAACCTTTTTACAAAGATATTTTCACAATAATAGTTGGAAATAAAGGAAACTAAAATGACCTGTCAAAACTATTTGCAGTTAGGCCCACATTTATTCATTTTGAAAGTTCAGGCAAACAACTGTATAAGCATTTTAAACATGTTTTCTGTTTTACTTGCCAGAGGTTTTGAATTCTGCAAAGCCAGTTTGGAGGTTTACTAAAACCATAAAGTTGAGCAAAATAATTTGTATCTGTGTTCCTTCCATGCCATCACCAGTATTATCTGCATCAAACTGGAATTCAAAATACTAATCACTAATGAAATGTTTTTCAATGTAAAAGTCAGTTTTCTTATTTTCTACCAATGTGGAATAATAAAAGCATCTGGATTTTTTTAAACTATTTTTTAATATCTTTTTAGATCTTTTCAGGCTTGCTTGTGAATGTGACTTCTGTGGTGGATTGGCTGTCCTGGCTGAAGTACTTCAGTATTCCTCGATATGGCCTTACCGTGAGTAAATTACACAGCTGTTTGTGCATTTTCTCTTCAATGAGCTACTATAGTTAAAAGCTGATATTCCGTGTGTTTCATTGAAAGGTCCTGAAGTTACAGGGCAGATATCTTGCCATCTGAGAGGTGGAAGGCAGAATAGTTCCTCCTGTCACCTCCAGTCTTGTAGCTGTGGGATACGAGGGCTGCTTATTTGCAGCATGATTTATCACTTGTATTATCGTTTGACATTCTAAATGTGTGGAGAAGAGTAACTCATTGACTAGCGGGGCATCCTCCCTTGGCTCTGCCCAGGTGCCTTGTGTAGGATATGGCTCTGGTAGATACTGCAGAAAAACCAACATTGAAAGCAATGTACAACATGCCATAGAAGTCTATGTATCAAAGGTGTATGTTGTAAATCCCTGCACTCACTCTTCTATGAAATAGTTAGCTTATATACAGTAAGGTATGTTGACAGCATATACATATTGCACCGTTCCCCTATATGTATACAGCTAAATAGTGATACATATATTCCTCTTTTAAAAAGAATTGTGTGTTATACTGACCAAAGAACATATTTTTTTTCTTGTGAATCACTGACCCGGTAACAAAAACATCCGATTAGGAGATCTAACATCACTCCAAGGGGCTGATTATAAATGAATTTGCCATGCTCCTCAGTGCCATCTAGGGCATGTGAACACCATCCACCCAGCTGTACACTGGACAGAACATTTTTAAATCAGCCCCTTTGACATGCTGCATACATGACTTAGGTCCATTGATGCCAGTACCAGCCAAGCAACTATAATTTATAGGCAACTAGCATTTCATTCTGTAAAAGATTGCTTTAAGTGCTGTCACCAGGTAGTTTGGCACTTTTACCTTTTTGGAAATCATTGTGGCTTATGGCTGGATAAGGGCTGTGTTTGGTCTAATGGACTGTCCTACAGAGTCTACATCTACCTAATATCTGGTAAGAAGTGTTTAGCCTAATGAAGTGCCCCAAATGTATAGTGTGGGGGGTCACAAAATATAGGATATGACACCCCAAGGCATGGGTAGGCAAAGTACGGCCCACCAGCTGTGGTGAAACTCAAAATCTATCTGCCTCTGGGAGTCATTCCTGTGGCTGTCAGTCTTGCATTACCTCATGGGACACAACAGCTGAGGTGAGGAGGTTGCCTAACCCTGCCCGTCCTGCTTTTTGTTGAAGTCCTGCATAAACATTATTCTTGCTCTGGGGCCTTCAAATAACAAAACTTACAGGGTTATTCACAAAAAGGTGAAGAGTTTGGAGAAGGCAGGAGAAGTGACAACCCCGTAAATGTATTGGATTATAGTAGCCAATAGTTGTGAATGAAATGCTGCCATCTCGTGGACCATCTAGTCTAGTGCATTTGACGTATTGTGTTTTACATTGCAGTGTTCTTCTGTATTGTTACACTCTATAGACTCCTGCAGTCACACTAAATGGTTAAATTGGAAGGCTTGTCTGATCGCTTGATTTCTCTTCCGATATCAGGCTCTACAAGCCAACGAATTCCCAGGACTACTGTTTTGCAGAAACAGCACCACTATTCCTTGCAATGCAAGCAGCCCCCTGCTCATGTAAGTATACTGTTACCGCAGCATTGAGGACATACATTACACATATAGCAATCTTTAGGCCTTGTTCACACCAAATGCAGACCAGATCCGGTCAGGTTTCTGCACACACGCAGTGTAGTGGGTTGTGCCGCGTTTTAGACGCGTTTTGGATGCGTTTTGGTAAAAAAAAAAAATATTTTTTTTTTACGTTTAACATGGGCTTTCAGGCACTTGCATGCGTTTTTGATGCGTTTGTGCGTTTTAGATGCGTTTTTGATGCGTTCCAGACCAGATCCAGAGCAGGTAAAATAGGGCTTGCCGCAGTTTTTTCATCCGGTCTGGATCTGGTCTGGATCCGCACGCTGCGATGTGAACTGGAGGGCAAAATACCATAGGAATACATTGGACGCAGTTTTGATCCGGTCTGCACCTGCTCTGGTCCGGATCTGCTCCGCGCTTGGTGTGAACAAGGCCTTAAAGATAATGGACGGTGGAAAGCTTCCATTTTCACATGTATTGCACAGTATTCCAGCTCACGAAGGATAGCACAGTTTACTGGGTAGATATATAGTTGTGTTTAAAGAAAAAAGAGCATGTGTTCACTGTTTGGAACATTTTAAAGTGAAACTCCTGCCAAAACTTTCTTCTTCATTTTGCATAGATTTGGGAAATGTTTGGATCTTTGTCAGGTTTTATTTAAAGAAGGGTCTAAAATAAAAAAGATATACTCACCCGATCCTCAGTCCTGCCTGCTAGAACAGTCCCTGCAGCCTCTTCTCTCCTGGGCTGCAGCCAGCGGCCTAAAGACCAGTGACGTCCTCACTTCCATTTACTTGTTTTGGATATGAGGAGACCAAGGGAAATTCCACAGCTGGAAAGGAGGGGGAGGGGGAAGAGTGGTGGGTCTTTAGACTGCCGGCTGGAGAACGGGGAATAAGAGGCTTTAGGGTCCTCTCTAGCTGGCAGGCGGGACAAAGGATCAGGTGCGTTTACCTTTTTAATTTTTTTTTAGACCCAGACCAAAGTGATCACTTAACCCTTTGCAGTGCGGGGCTAGCCCCACGGCACTGCAAGGGTTAATTTTATACATGCCCAGAGTTCTTCTTTAAACTCGTTGCCAATAAATTGGTGCACTTTACGTTTTCTTTTTGTAGTATTCTGAACACTTCTGCTTTTTTATTGCAAGGCAAATATCAGTCATGTTTTTACCTGCTTAAAACCGGCTTCTTTTCTTTTTTTCTTCAGAACCACGGGAGAAGATTATCTTAATAATCAGGGCATCCCCACCGACGCCTGGGGCTTGTGGCAGAATCATCTGGCACTGGCTATAATGACACTTATATTTCTCACAATCGCCTACCTGAAGCTGAGTTTCATGAAGAAACTTACCTGAGCAGGAGCAGAGCCGCACTTTCTATTGCCACTGCTTGTAGATGTGTATATGTAAATATGTTCTATAGTTTGAATCACCAAGTGACCTCTTAATCAGAATGTGTGAAACACAGTTAGGATGAGAAAAGCAGCCGTTATATGATCATTCACACGCCACGGAAAATGCACTACTCTAGTTTCATTGCTAATGCGTGTGCAACGTTTGGTTTGAATGTTATTTTTTCTGAGGTAATCAGAAGCCATTATGCCAAATGACTGCACAAGCCTGTGAGTTGCCTATCAGGGTTATTCACAAGAGGGTGAAGAGTTTGGAGAAGTGATCAATCTAGGACAACATGGCTAAACTGGAAAGTGAGCTGAATTGAAACTTGTTTCCAGTTCAGCTATGTTGTCCTAGATCAGGGGTCAGCAACCCGCGGCTCCGGAGCCGCATGTGGCTCTTTCATCCCTCTGCTGCGGCTCCCTGTCCAGGGGTGGAACTACTCCTGGGGCCTCAGGCTGTGGTGGGGCCCAGTGAGGCACCCCCCCCCGGGGTGGAATATGCGGCAGTGCAGGGTCCCAGGGCCCCGCACTGCTGACAGGCTTTTCAGTAAGGGTCGGGTCTTGTGACTCACCTCTTCTCCCGGCTGCATCCCTAGTAACAGGCGGCGGGAGAGGAGAAGTGTGTGTCACATGCCCCGCCCTCTTCAGTGCACACCGTCTGGCTGGGATGCTGGCTGTGAGGCTTGGCAGGTGAGTCCGAATGAGGAGCGCGGGGGGGGCGGTTTGGGTGGAGTGCGTTACTAAGCCGAGAGTCCAGTGCGTTACTAAGCCCACATATACATGCTATACATAACATAAAGGTAAAAAACGATATATGCAATGTTATCTTCATTTTAGATGTCAAAAGGGTTTTGTGGCTCCCGGTGTTTTCTTTTCTGTGGGAAACGGGTCCAAATGGCTCTTTGAGTGTTTAAGGTTGCTGACCCCTGGTCTAGATTGTTCACGTCTCCTGCCTTCTCCAAACCCTTCACCCTTTTGTGAATAACCCTGTATGTGTTTGTTATAAGGTATTGCGCCAAGTTGTTTTGTTATACCAGCTATTTGGCTTGTTGTGTGTATAGATATCTAAAAGATGCTTCTCTTTACTGTGTTTCATGTAATAAGTGTTCTTTTACATGATGTAAATGTCAGGATTTATTTATGGCTAAAATGTTTATAACATGCTGTATTAACAATGTTCTAATTTTAGTAACTATTCTATTTTTATATGTTTGTTCAGACAGCTAACCTGTTCTCTTTTGGTAACGACCATAACAAGGGTAGATTCAGTATATTTAGTGACAGCAATCAAATGGTATCTTTGCCCTAAAAAACAAACGTTGGCATTTGATTTAAAATGAAAATGGAAATAAAAATGTTTCCATCTGAAGGATGTGTGCTTTATTTTATATCAGTCTGTAACAAATGGTCTTATCAGTGCGTGTAGTTATTGGGGGGTATTTATCAAAACTGGAGCAGTTGCCCATGGCAACCAATCAGCATCTCTCTTAAGCTTGCTCAGCTGGGATTTGAAAATGAGAGATAGAAGCTGATTGGTTGCCATGCAAATCTGCTCCAGTTTTGATAAATTCCCCCTCATTGTATTTAAAAGGCATTCCTGATTCAACGAAAATACGCACCCTTTCTAGCAGTCATGCAAAAATCACTGTTTAGCCAACTGGCATAGGGCTTCTGTTTCTACAGTCGGTATGTTATATCCAACCTGCAATAAGAAACTCAATAGTATTAGACTTATTAAGTACATCTAAATAGATTGGAATAAGGTACCCGTGGTAAGCTAATCATAGACTTGTGTTAACAGTTGTCTCATGTCTGTTGGTCCTTCTTGATTCTTCTGTAATAGTAAGCATTGGGGCAGATCTGAGATTAAGGCCCTGTTCACACCAGGGCGTTTCGTCGCTGAAACACATGCAAATTAAAATCCAGTGTATTCCTATGTGGGCCTTTCACGCAAATGCGCTGAATCGCGTGTCAAAATACGCTTGTTTGAAATGTCCCTGAGCTTCTTTTGTGGCACTTATCAGCTCGTTTTGCTCCATAGACTTTAATGGAAACATGCCAATTAGCATGTTTGTGTGCATTTTTGCAGAAAATGCCTGTGAAACGTGCTAAAAAAAGCGATGAAACGCTGTGGCCCAGGTGTGATTGTGCCTTATTGTCCTGGTAGTCTGCTTGTGCTGCTTACTTCCCCCTGGGAAGCTGGGGCGCCCTGCAGGGTCAATCTGCAAGGTCAAAAGGGAATCGGTCTTTCTTAAAAAAGCAGTGGCTGAAAGATAGACGTACACATCCAGAAAATCAAATCCAGACAATGGAGGGAATTTCCTTTTTGCTGAATTGCAGCCGGACAAAGGGATGGGAAAACAATGTCCTGGTTAAGGCGAAAGGCTACCTCAGGTAAGAAGGGCCCTCAACACCACCTTGTCCTTATGCAAGACCAAAAGTGTTCTTTGCATGATAAGGCCACCAGTTTAGAGACTTGCCCTTACAGATGTTATAGTTACAAGGAAAGCAACCTTGTAGGTGAGAGTAGAGGGAGGAATATCTCTTAATGGGCTCAAATATTGGGTTCTTAAAGAGAAACTTTACCCGTATCTTCAAAATAACAACAAAGGCACCTTTAGAAATGTTGAGTAATGACAGTCTACACAAAGATACTTAGATAATTGCCGGCTTTTTATTCTTTACATACCTTGTTTTTCTTTTCCTCACCATTCTTCTCAGAGTGGCCATTTTTACCAAGGGCAGATGAAACCATCTTTACTTCCTGGAACATGTGACCATGCACATCATCTCAGGGAAGGAACATGCCTTTCCCTGAGATCTCGTGAGATTAGATAGATTTTACAGCAATGCTTCGCTGATATAACTTTCCCAGGATGCAATGCTTTGGCACATTACATCACTTTTACCAAAGAGAACCATAAAGTAGAAAACAAGAAACTGTAAGTAATATAAAAATATGTATAACTAATGAATGTAAGATGATTTCACATCAGCATGCAGAGCTGTATGCTGATGTGCTTTTTAGCCAAAGCAGGTTTTGAGAAAACCAGATTTAGATGCAACGGAGTCCCAAGAAAACAGATAGGGGAAACCACATGGGAGACCCACTGCACAAAGCTCTTAATCAAATTGAAAGTCTCTGAAAGTGCAGAAATGCACAAAGATTTTAATCAGAGTGTGAGAACAATAATCTCTGAAGCAGAACGGAAAGTGCAGAGACTTGTCCTTTATTGGTGCTGAGAGCCAAACATTGATCCAGACCTAACCGTAGAAAGGAGAGGATTCATGCCATGGAGAAGCTCCTGGGGTGAAAGCCCTGGACTTCAAGTGAAGCATACTTTCCATGTCTGAAGAGAGATCATAGAAATCACAGGTGCCCCTGTCCCTTAGAACCTAGACTTCAACGGCCATCCCGTTAAAGCCAGCAACTGAGAAGCAGTATGGCAAAATGGTCCTCAGGACAGTCGATCTGGGAGGTTTGCCAGGGACCAGGGCCGGAAAAAACAACACATCTGCCACGACCAGTCCTGAAAAATGAGGATCATCAGAATGGCCTCCATTTCAATCATGCACAGCAGACTATGAAGAGGCTTCGGGGAGAAAAGACATAGATCATGGCGTACTGATCCTGCTTATGCAAGTGGATCCCTGCACATGGATTCAAGCCTGTCCAGTTTGGATGATGGAGCCAAGCAAAACTCCAAGGAGGGGCGAGTTTACCAGCAGAGGACAACATGGTTCCGCTTGCATCAGCTACCAACTGATTAGAAGGAAATGAGCTGAGGGCACCCAGTACATCAGGATTTTTTTTATTGATAAAGTTATTTTATGCTGAAATCTATACATGTACAGTATTGTTATTCACGACAGACATACCGTCTAGTTCTGTTGAAATTAATAATTTTTAAAAGAGGTTATTTTGAGCTTGACCAAAAATGGGTCAAACATAGTAGAACTAGTTTGATGGAGAACACAAGATAAAATACCTAATTTAGTAATAAAAATATAAAATAGCCTTTAGCCTGTGTCTGCAATCTTTTAATCCTTAACTATGAAGAAAACTGAAGTCTAGGAAGTGTTTGGTATGAAGTGTATGAAGAAGAAAATGGGGCCTGTTGATAGTCTGGCACAACCAAACATTTTAAAAATATATAAAACCTTACTATTGGATATATTTTGTGATTTAAGTTAAAATCAACCCTGCGGGTCTCTGAGGTTGATTTTACGTTAGAATGGTCAACCTCAGAGCCCAAGGGTTGAAGGTAGAAATCAAAGGGTTCCATATCAAAAATGTTAATGGGACACCCAACAGAAAAAACCCCCAAAACAATATTGTACAACATCCTAATTACAATAATAGGTTACAAAGGACTGAAGAGAAAGTGGCAGTAACAGAGTGCAAATCTGTGGAAGGGAGGGGAGGCATATTTCAGTGTTTTAAATGGAGTAGCAATATGAAATGTACAGCACAGCACAAAGAATTAGTGTTGCATAAGGAATCATACAGAAAGAGCACAGCTTGGTAATTACAATGTACAGCACAGAGCATTTAATGGGGCAGTGTGGAATATACAATGTACAACCCAGCGAACATATTGGGTCAGCCTGGAATATACACTTTCTATTTAAAATTGTTCAGTTGAATGACTGAGCCCCAGATTTACTAAGGTTACCACCACTGGCTTAGGTGTAATTGAGATCAAGAAATAACAGGCAAGACACAACAATTTCCAAAAAGATACAAATTATTTATTATTTTAAAGTGCTTGGTGTAACAATATTCTTCAATGTTCTAGACTGTACCATAGGTCTACAATTTCATCTTATGCACTTTGGCTTTCTGTTGTGTTATTTTGGGGGGAAAAAGACTTTCATTTGGATTACAAAAACATATTGCTAACTGCAACACTCTTTAGCAAAAACCCCTACACTCGGGGCCGGTGCTGCCACTTGGAAAATTAGGCAGCTGCCTAGGGCGCACTGCTGCCTAGGGAGCAGCCTCGATCACTCACCCCCCTAGTGTCACCTTCCCCCCCCCTCTATTTCAATAGCAGGCTATTGCAGTCACCCAATGAACAGAGAGGTAACTTTCTCTCTCAGGACCGATTCTTTGCTCAGTGGGTGGCTTTTCAATAGCCAGTCTGCTATTGGCTATTTCAAATGAATTGTTTCAAATTAAATTACATCCACCTATTGCCTATGGAAGCTAGCCGGCAGGAGAATGGGGCCACCCAACACTAAAACAATGCTAATTTGTGTTTTGTCAGATCAACAAAATGCATAGTGTGAACTTAGTAGATTATATGAATACAAACACATTGATATATAAAAAAATAAGCATATTGTGTGATACACAAGATTATAATATCAGCTAAAAACTATGACATCAAATATATCAGTAACCCATAGTCCTTGTGCTTGAACACAATCATAAAACTTACACGGATATCCATGAAACTTTTAGCACTTCAAGATGAAGTTTGTTAATATAATAAAACCGTAACAACGTGTTACATTATTTACAAGTTGGTTTGATTTATTTTGTGATCTTGTTGTATCTATATGTGAAATGCACTTATCTTATGGGAAGGTTTTCCTTGTCTTGTGACAGGGTCTCTTTAAAAAAAAAAAAAGAGTCCCCTTCCATTCACAACAACCTTCTAAATGTATTTTTAACTGTTGCAGCCAAACTCGGATTCTACCAAGTAGATATATGTTTTATAACGTATGTGTGCTACAATTCCAAGCTTCCACTGCACTATTACCTGAATAAAAGCCCAACTTGAAGTCACATTTCTTAAACGTCTTTGTCCCTAAATTGCCAATATAATATTTAGTTGGCGTCTATAAAAGGTATCTGAAATATAATCCAGAATATCCATGTACCAAAATTCATGCGGTTTATAAATTGTGAATAATAAAAACTCACTGAAAATAAAAATCTATGTAATAAATGTACTTTTCATTATATCAAATCTAACAGCTAAAATACCGTAGTGCGCAATATAAAAAGAGAAACGCCTTTTTTTTTTGTTTATGTACTTCTAGCTTTAGTCTCTCTATTGCCTTTGGACTTTCATACCACCATTTGGTTTACTGGAAAAAAAAAATGTACTTATCGTAAAATCTTTTTCTTGATGTCCATTGAGGAACACAGAATTCTTAAACCGTTGGGTTTTACTGCCGCCTACAGGAGGCTTGGACAATGGCAAAGAAAAAGAAACAAACCAGCCTCCAGCATATCCCCTCCTCTATCCAGCATACCTCTGTTTTGTGAGCAAGCAGTACAAAAACTACGAAAAAACACAAAGGGGTGGGACCTGTCTCTCTCACTGGACTCCAAGAAAAAGATTGAATTGTAACTGCAAGAATCTTCTTTCTGTTCCCATCTATTGATGGACACAGGAATTATTAGACTTCCAAAAACAGCAGCCCAACCGAGGGGTGGGCAAAAGCCACTAACAGGTTCAAGAACTTTTGAACTCAGCAGTGATGAAGAATAATCTGAAAGACCAATGCCTGAATCAGAATCATGAGAGCCAAATCTGGGTCACTGGCAGTGCCTCAAACACAGCCTCTATAGGGAGATTGTTGGGACTCTGAATAAGAGATGACAACAGCAGACTAGAGATCCATGTGTTTCTTCAAAGAGGAGGAATGTCAGCAGGATGGTGCTTCCTCTAAGCTGAAAATTGGGAAAAAGAGTGTGAAGCGCACAAATGCAGCACTCTGCCCAGCAGATGACGTCTGAGCTCGATCTCTCACCCTTACCACAGTGGAACTGGAGGAGGTGGGAGATTTGAAATGGCATCAATTTTGCAAATAGTGACTTAGCTCACGGTGCTTCAGCCTAAATGGCCTTAACTCACGAATTAGGTGTTCTGAGACAGGGTCACAGCAGAGGTTGTACCATGGTTCTTGACCCTGAAAGCACTATGTGGCTAACTAACACAGTTACACAAAGGTATGGAAAGTGGCACTCAATGCCAAAAGGTCACATTCCAGGTTAGCCTCGCAATCATTCAGATGCCTACTCGGGTCTGAGTAACCTTAATTCCCTAATTAGGTCTTCAGAGATAGGGTCACCCCTGAGGCTGTGCTGGACTGGAAAGTGGACCACCGCTAACCAACCAGTACATTAAGGTCTGGAAAGCACCAAAAAGCAGAGCCCATCGCCCGAAGGTCACATTCCAGGCAAGCCTTTCCACTGTCCAGTCCAGAGGGCTCCTGTTACAGCCTCCAAGGCTATCTCCAGGCATACACCAATCCTGATAGCTGCTATGTACAGACAAACTTGACTGGCAAAATAGCAGAAGCTCTTGACTGAAGTCTTTGAAGAAGAAAAAAACAATCACAAAGAGAAAACAAGGCTATTAAAAACATGAGGGGGGGGGATTAGTTAGCCTGTCTTTAGCGGAGCTGAAGAGAAGGAGTCCATACCTGTAGGACAGCAGCAAAATACTACTGGGCCCTCCTGTATTTGGCAATATAACCCAACAGTTTAAGAATTCCTGCGTCCCTCGATGGACAAGAAAGAAATCTGCAATTTAGTCATTGATACTGCATTTGGAAATATTTTGGTGTAACATTTAGTGTATGTTGGTGCATTTGGTCGATACAAATGTACTAGAAAACGTTTGTCAGGTTATGTGCACTAAACGTTTGCTAACTTGGCCCTAATACTCCACAAACTTTTACTAACTTTTTCTTCATGTCATTTGCCTGGCTACTACTCATTAGGCTGTAGCTGATGTAACGTTAGGGTTTTCCAGTCACAGTGCTCAGGAAGGATTCTTGCAGAGCAAAGAGTACCATTATGTACATGTCAATTCACTTGCAGCAGCCAATCACGTTCAGTATGTGGCTGGCTAGAAAGGCTACACGTCTAATCATTACTATTATAGTACCAACAGATTGACTCAGCTAGTCAGGTGCACAAATGAGTTTTAAAGCTGGTCAAATACTAAGTTGGTGACTGAACAATAAACAGGTTCATGGGCAATACTTTGGGGGTCAAAAGCTTTTGCATACTTTCCAGTGGTAGCTGGGTTTTTCTTTCAATGAGAAACTGTCAAAAGAGAAACTTGGGGGCTGCCATAGCTTGCCTTTCCTTCAGAAAATGCTAGTTACCTGGCTGCCACGCTGACCCTTCAGAACTTAAGAGTCCCTGGTTTAGCAGGGACTCTATAGGACTTCTGATTTTCCTAATCTGCATACTTGTTTTAGGTCCATGACTGAAACTAATAAAAAAGGTAGGTTTTATTACAAGCTATAATGCTGTTCTTCTTTGGACAGCTAAAGATGAATCCCATGGAACCCCAGAAGTGGAGGCAGTGGAGGGGGGCAGAGCAAGGGGATCAAAAGGAATCTGACAGTGCTGGAGAAGGAATACTTGTAAGGTAAGTGTACCATAATGTGCAAGTATGCACGACATACTTGCACATTATGGGAAAAAGCCAACTTTCACACAGCGGTTTACTACCAATTTGATAGGCTGGGTTCCTGTGAGGCTACATGAGACTCTTTGGTGGAGTTTTTCTGGCAAGGCCTTAAGATAGAACCACAGGCCGCCTACCCAAATCTCTAGTGTACTCTCCTTTAAGAGAGACAATACCTTGATTACACTGATGATAATTACACCTGGCTATTAGAGACACTGGTAGCCACTCCTCCCCCCTCCAGTCCCTCGGTAGACTGGGAAGATGGAGGACGTGAGGTTTTGGCGCGAGGCTGACAATTAGTTCCACTAGGAGTCCCTAGGCGGTGGCTCATTTGAGAAGTTGTGTCATCGGATTCCCATCGTTCCAACTCCTCCCTCACTAGCCGCTCCATTTGTTCTCGGTGCATATCATTGTCCCGGCCAAGCCGTTCATCCTAGGAGGAAGCATACAGTTTAAATTGAGCTTACATTGATTACATGTTTATAATATTACAGTCTTAGCGTTTATTATTACACTACAATGCAGTGCAGAGATGAAACATTACTGCTAGTTGTTCCTTTTCAAACAGTATAGCAATACATGAGACACATAAGGCTGGCAGGACCAACCCTGTTGCTCCTATCAATGGCAATCGAGGGCCACCATAATCTGGCTCAGAACCTAGATTTATTGAGTTTTTGTATAAGATGATTAATAGGCCATGTGTAAAACAAAAATATGCTAGCAAAAAAATAATAATACTGTAGCACATAGAAAACAATTACAATCCTTATATAATTTCCATCTCTGCACTGCAGTGGGCAGCTTATTGTTTGCTTTAGGCAACAAGAACATTTCATTTTTGTACTCTTCCCAACCATACAAAATAAAGTTTATATATATAAATTTTGGACACAATGCTCCCAATAGAATGCTCCATCCGATCCACTCTTCTCACAAGACTGTAAAAAAAGAAAGTTCTTCAGTCCAAAGACTTAAACATACTGGATTGTATTCTAGGCCTCTGCATTATGTGCACAACTTGTTTCACGGATGTTATGATAACCTACTGCCACCCTTTTCTGTGCAGTGCCAATTATACATTAGTCAAAAAGCAGCAATTCATGATGGTGGACACATTCAGTTTTCAGATTGGACCTCATATGGTCCTAGTACAACGTCTTTGTTTATACCTTGCCCAAGCATTCTACATTTTCATAGCCTGTTAGCATCTGATATATAGCTTTAGTTCCCAATATATAGCAGTTACCAACCTGCATTCTTGTGTGACATATCCAAAGCATTTTATATGCAGTTAAGTGAACCTGTACTCCAGGTCCCCAGTAGTAAAGTTAAACTAAATTGGAAGGGTGCATATTAATAGCAGGAATTTGTGGTCTGTGCTGTTAGATAGGACATACGAGTGTGTAGCTAGTGTGGTAACCTTGAACCAATTCTTAATTCTTTGGGGCACAGGCTACTTACACTTGGAACTCCTCATAAGAAACTCCACTGGAGCTGCTGCCTCTGCGGCGAGAACTGTGCCCACTGTCTTCATCATCATCCTCTTCTGAGTCATCCAGGCTGCGTGGAAAGCTGCGACCGCTCATGGGACGAGGCAGAGAGCTCCGATCAAGCTCCAGGTCCTCCTTGTGGGAAACAAACATGCAGCTACTGATTGCTGATCATGAGAAAAACAAACAATCTAACAGCCTCATGATAATGAATGTGAAATTAAGTCATGCATTTTCCTAGCTTGTTTAGCAGACTGCTATGTCTATAACTTGCCATTATCGCTACCTGTTGTCTGCTTTTTTTGCAACAAAAGTCTCTTCAGATTAGAATGTTGGGACTCTGAGTTAGATATGGTCATTGGTACCAGTGGTCCAGTCTGATCTAAGGCCAATGGAGGGTTAGAGTGCATTGTGAGCCTCTGCAGGGGATGGCGCTGGAGTGCATTGTGAGCCTCTGCAGTCAATGTGGTGACACCTGTGGCTGCGTCATGGCTCTGGACATGGAAAGTGCTCCACTGCTAACCTAACCAGTATGTTAGATCTGGAATGCACCACAATGCAGAGCCTAGTACCCATCGGTTGGACGCATAGGCTAGCCCTATGTGTCCTCTAGTGGGGTTCAGACAAGGCCTGAAGCTGGAATAAGGAAATGAGGATCTAGTTTGGTAGCTGCATAGATATTGTTTCCACTGCAGCTCACATTGCTGTTCAGTCAGAATCTACAATTCTGATCACATCATGATGCATGCAAGATCTGGGAGTTACAATTTACCCTAATGAAATACCAAGAATGCAGATTCTGACTCCTTGTGTATCGCATTAATCTCTTAATTACTAAACAGTGCCAACTCTGACACAGAGACATATAAAAAAAAAAGGTACCACTTCAAGCATGTCAATATCTTTAAATCATTCACTACCACAGCTAAAAGTGACGGCTGTAGATGGGAGACTATTTAAAAAATATTCCAGGGTCATGTCACGTTTCTACCTGTAGAAAGAGTCATACACCTGCCCCAATGTAGTAAAAATATAATCAGAAAGGTGGTTGGTTAGGCAATACAAGACCTGCATTGGAGGCTGATTAAGCAGCCAAAGTATAGAAAGCATTGTTTAATATGTTATACAAATGCATTCTGGGACAGCAAACTGGGTAACACAACAGTAGTGAGGTAAGTATGCAGCAAAGAACTGTGTTCCATGGACTTGGAATATTTGTAGGAAACAAATTGTAAAGGTATGCATCTAACCATTGAACAGAAACAGTACAATAAATTCACCCTTATGTCTTTCTGATGAACAGGCAAGATAAGAAGATGAGATAATGTTTAGATGTGTTATTCCATATATTCGGAATTATTCATTAGCTTGTTTTATGAGTGTAAGTACAGCTATTCACATCATTAGTCCTTGAAATTACACTACCACAAAGAAGAACGTGCTCCTAAATGGGGACACTAAACCTAAAGCAATAAAATCATCATGATCAGTGGGTCAAAGGAGATGGGTGGATTCACATGCATCTTCATTTTATGCTGTGTGATGACATGGAAAAACTGACGGTAATCTCAGTTGAAGGACACAAGACATTACGGGGCCTCAAGATAAAAAGAAGTCTTACATATTGGTATACCAGAGGGGTGTAGGGACTACAGCTGCTGCTATTACAGCTGGTTCTTATAGTATATCTAAACCCAAGATCAAAAGTGTTATATACTGCAGCTTTCCAGCCCTGAGATGTAATGGCTTTATTGCTTTCGTTCTTTCTAAGTAACTTTTCTGCAAGTTCCTGTTGATCCTACCAGAAATATAGTTTCCTTGTAACTTTCTGTGCACTGAACTGAAATCTCAAGCAATGTTATTTGCCTTTCCAGCGATCTTGAATGAACTGCAAAACAAATCCCCCCTTTTTATAGTGAAGATAAGTAAAATGCGTGTCTAAAGAGATGCCGGGTATGTGTTCTTTCATCTAAAGATCGGTGTTCAGAGCTTTGTCACACACTGAAACTAATCTCTTCCCACTATTGGACACTGAGGTACAGAAGAACATGGGTTACATCACTTGACCGTCTGATAAAAGAGGCAAAAAAGGTATCTGAATGGTGGGGTTCCGGTGTACAGACTCGGAGCTGGGTGTAAACAATGCAATAACCTGTGCTCTACATCCGCATCGCACTGATTGCGGTTGCATTGCTCTGCAGGCTTCACTGCAAACATTTAGAAAAGACCCAGTTTTTTTATTATTAATGTGGGTGCAGTTACAACATTTTTGCAAAAGGAGAACTATGTCTTTAACCCTTTTAGCTGCCACAGATGTGAGTACCACTTCCATGGCAACATGGCCCATCAAATGGACTCCTGGCTGCCAGGAGTCAGTTTACATTTATTCAGTCAGCTATCAGCTATGTGCTGGAAGTGATTTAGGTGCTCACTACAATTCATTTTTAATGCATTTTCTTTACTGAAAATTTGGGTTTGATAACCTGTTGCCCTAATATTGTGTGACATAAAACATTGCAACTACCAACATTTTATTTTCCAGGGTCTTTGATTTTAGAAAATATATAAAATATTAGGACTTTTATCAATATTCAGGCCTAAAATGTGCATTTTAACGGGTCAAAAAAAACAACAACAAAAAACAATATCAAAACCAGCTCTGGCAGCATAAGGATTAAAGTTGATATATACCTAATCACTAACAATCTTGTATAATTCAGAGATCGGTGACAATACTTTGTCCTTATCCCCAAATTGCTTGTGTACATGTCACCCTGTTACATGTGCTTCCAGTGCCCACAATGGAAGAAGATTTTTCCTCGAATTCTGTTCTAGAGGCAACTGAAACAATTTGGATTTCCCCTTACTTTCTGCTATGAAGACAATGGTCACCTGGACAAATACACAGGGAGAATCTCCCCAGCAAAATTGCTGTAAGCCACATCTAAACATGCTGAGAGTCACTGGTTACTGGTAAAATGGAGACACATTTTTAAAGGATAGGCGCATTGTGACTAACCATGGTCTAACTGACTAACTGACCCTTCCTCAGCCACAATTTAAATAAATTCATACTGAACAAAAATATTAGAAATACAGTAGGTACTGATCTCAGAGCAGGCAACTATCCAGTTTTAACTACTGCGGCCTAAGCTGGGCTGTATGAGGATTCACTCAAATTATACTCTATAGCAGGGGTAGGCAAACTCTGACCCTCTAGCTGTGGTGCAACTACAAACTCTGCAAGGCATTGCAAGACTCTAACAACCACAGCCAAGACTCCTAGAGGCAGATGTATAATAGCATTTGTAATTTCACCACAGCTGGAAGGTCAGAGTTTGCCTACCCCTACACTATAATAAGGAGTAGACACTTACCTGCATACCAGATAATGAAATGTTGTGGCCCTGCAGTGCTAAGGATTGGATTTTTATCTGATCTGACATTGGTGTTTGGATATATATTGTTATTAGTGAATGTGAAGGGGGCACAACACAACCACAACAGACAAAACAAATGCAGCTGTGCTTTTTTTCCTAATGCACTGCACAACGCAGGGCAGTGTGCTATGTATTGCAATGTTCTGCAATGCAGCTATATTCCTTTAGTTCAGGAAGGTGCCATTCCAAATGAATGGCACCTCAACATACTAATACGTGCATGGTGCTTTACCACATGGTGATAAATACAATGCATAGGTGTAAAGCCAGCTTTAAGTTTACTCACCCTCTCTTTTTCTAGATCATCCCTCATCTGCTGATGTTCATGTTCAGTAAGTTCCTGGTCTCCATCTTGGTCGTATTTAGCAAAAATGGCCTCAATTTCTGCATCCGTGTGGCCTTTCCTGAAGAAAAACAAAAATTTAATTTAAATTCCTCATCAGGCAGACTATACACTTGCAAAAATAGGACTATTACAAATATGTTAAGGTTTCAAAACCTTGTATCTAATTTAGTTTGCATTATATATTTGTACATGGCAGTATCCATACTTGCTCTTAAAGTGCATGTTCAGCTAAAATGTTTTTTTTTCTTAGCTTTGGACAGAGTGGAAAATAGGTTAGAACCTCAATCAAGCTTTTACAGCTATCAATGCCTGGAGTGATCTCCCCTCTCTTTCTGTCCGGTTGACATAATTTTACTGGATAGGAAGTGAGGAGAACTCTACAACAGCAACACAGACTGAAATACATTTTCTTTAGCAAAAGTAAACCTAGAACCCCTGTTAGGTTTGTATTTCTGTCCCTGTTGCAGATTTCCTCTCACTTCCTGTATGGTTAAATGGTTATGTGGGAAAAAAAAGTGATAGTTAATCTTTCTAACAAAGTTCTAGAGAGCAGTAAAAACCTGACAGGAGTTCTAATCCATCCCCACTCTACAAAACTAGAAAAATAAGTTTTTGCCTTGACAATCACTTTAATTATACATGCTGTATTTCCTGTTAGATGTATACTGTACAACCTTAGAAATACAAACTAATTGATTTGCAAATGTCACTCGAGTATAGGCTCCCAACCCCTTCTGTGAACCATGACTTTACCCTTTTAGGTCTTGTCTTAGCTCATCAAAGTTCAGCTTTCCTCCTCCTTGTCGGAGACTCTCTGAAATGTCATCCACCGTAGTCTTCCTCAGTTTTAGCTTCACCATTGCTTTGCTACAACCCTAGAAAAATGTAAAGCTTTGTTTTAATCGTGCTGCAATTGCAGTTTGTTTTACCCTTCAAAATGTCCCCTCCAGACTAGTAAAAGTGTGCCCATTCGTTGAATGAGTTGGTGAGTGAATAAGCCAGTGTTGTGGTCAGCTCAGTGCAAGCAAGTAAATAGAATCATATCAGTGCAATGCAATGCAAGTGAAAAACTGGAGGTCAGTGCAGTGCCACTAAGCGAATAAGTGTCCATCAGTGAAGTGGTGGTGAGTTAAGAAGTTTGAGTCTGTGCGGTGATGGCGAGTGAATAACTGCACAATGGTGCAGTGGCAGAGAGTGAACAATCGCGTGTCACTGCACTGGTGTCAAAGGGGATCATACAGGTGGGGCGGGAAGCGTGTGCAGGTGGAATTGTGAGAATGGGGTTGGAAGTGTTTGCATGCTGATCCAATGGGCAGAGCGGGGTGCAAAGACATCACAGGCAGTGCAGGTACGTCCTTTAGTCCTGAAGTGGTTGAATTCACTCACTATTAACTGACTCACTACTTCTGCTGGAAGCATCAACTACACTTTCATTAAAAAATACTTTCTAAAGTTACTTTTGAACTTTCCTCCTGCTAGTTTGTGGTCATGTCCCTGTATTCCTGATCTTAGCTTTATACTGAAAATTGGGATCATGAAAAAGATCAGGTTTTTTCTTGTCATTATGTGTATCACAACCTTTGTATAAATAAGGTTCACGGTTGCAGCCTTTTTCATGATCCCGATTCTTTCTGCTTTTACTGGGATCAGAAAGTTTTTAATTCCTCTTTACGACAGTGAGGTGTAAGAAGAAGAAAGAAGCGACCACATATACTGTATATTATTTTCCCGGAGGAGATGTATGTTACTCTGGTGTATGCATATAACTTTTTATATATATGGTATATATATAAAACTTACCTTTTTTATAAGATCAGCCAACTCCATTTCAGTTTTTTGCTGAGCCATATCTGTTTTCACTTCTGAATATGTGTCACTGATGATGGCTAAAAACATATTCTGTTTAAAAAAAAATAAATAAAAATATCTTATTATTTAGACTAAAATTAATATAAGAAATAAACTCAACCCTAAACCTAACCTATATTATTAACCAAACCCCTAGCATAAGCCCAGTCCCTATACCTAACCCTTAACATAAGCCCAACCTCTGAACATATCCTATATCAACCAAACTCCTAAACCTTAGCCTTTATACAACTCCAACCACTGAATATTACATTAAAAACACACACACCACCCATGTTTTATCGCTTTAGAAATGCTGCAAGTACAGAAAAATACCTGTGGATCTACAAGAAATCCAGTGGGCTTTGAACTTCCCATTTGAGGTGCCTTTGTTGCACAGAAATCCCAACCATCATTGTCACCCGTGCCTGCTTGACTACAGAACCTTCTCCTATCCCCCACCAGTCTCTGTCCCTTTCCACACATGTACATTGATTTATTTCCCAGCAAACCAATGCTTCTGCCATGACTCAATAACTGAACCTCTTGAATACATGGACTTTGGAAAAGCAGCCCCTCTTTGCAGTTGATATACAGTAGGTTATCTGTATACATATGTTAAGATCTTACAATTCTTCACAGAGAAACAAATTATAACCATTAGTTTGCAAACAAACGTGTGCTAAATGTTTGGGGAATTATTGTGGTTGTCTTTAAAAGCAAAGCTTGTCTTTAATTGAAAACGCATATCTGAATAATGCCATCTGCTGACTGGAACGTGGAATTGAACTTGTAGAAAAGCACATATTCCCTCAAATCAGGAATGCTGTTTCGTTCTATGACACACTTGACTGAAATCCTTAAAATAATGATCAATTCCGTAGATAAGCTGTTTCCTATTTATGGGGGTTATATTAATGTCAGCTTTGCCACTTTTTCTGAAGATGAGAAATTACTTTACTATGAACTTATCCCACTTTTTATGACCAGGATTTTTCTGTTGTGAAAAGTATAAAGTAAAACATGATTAAATATGCTGGCTATGAATAGACTCCTTTCCCTGTAAGTGTTACAAATTGTTTATTAAAGAACAAACCTAGAGATTTATACACATACCAAAAGAATGAAGAACATAAAAAAGACAAAAGATGAAAAATAGATGGGCCCCAATATTCGATCTGCTTCCTCGACCTCGGTAAAGTCGAAATCGCCCAGAATAAGACGGAACTGGGTAAAGCTAAAATAGAAAAACAACATTACTTAATAGGTTCCACTTCAAGGTTGTGCTAATACTAAAGCAATAATTGTAAGAAAATGGTTAAAGGACACTTCCACATATGATAAAAATAAAAAGATATGTTAGCGTTTCTAATCAAATTGTTAATGCCAGATGTCATAAAATGCCATAAAGTGTAAGAAGGCATGTGCACAGAAACTAAAGCAAAAAGGGGCAAGAGACCCATAAGCTTTATTCACACCCAGGCGTATCGAATATGCGCACGGTAAAAAAACCGCGCGACAAACGCGCGTTTCCAATGGCTACTTGGCTGTATCCCAATGGAAACGCGCAACAAAAACGCCGCAAAGAAGCTCATGTACCTTTTCAGGCGTAGGCCGTTTTGTAGCGCGTTCAGACGGGCTGAAACACGGCAAGGTGTGAACCATACCCATAGAGCGTTTTGTAGAGCGTTGAACGCGCTACAAAACGTACAGGTGTGAACCAGGACTTAGGGCTCATTCACACAGGGACAAATGTCCAAACACCACAGCAAATGGCTGCATCTGTGCCTGGGACCTACAGTTGTTGCATATAGCCTGCCTCTACAAACCAATGACAACCAATACAAACCAATGAACGTATACTTGCATACAGGCATGACTATAGATCTCTGAACACAGGAGGAGATCCGGCCATTTTGTTAAGGTGACCTCTTACTGAACTCTTTGATGATGGGACATGGTTGTCTTATATGACCTCTTCCCGACAACTGTGACCAAACTTTTAGAAACATGTTTATCTAAGGCAGCTTTTCTTAGCCATGGTTCCTCCTGTGGTCACTATGGGTTTCTTGAACACTGAGCATATTGATCTCCCATCTACACTGACCGCCACAGGCAATTTCACAGTAATTTTCCAAACTACATTTTTCCTCTGGAATACCAGGGGGCTGGGGAGGTTACCATAATTAACTGTTGGCAGATCTCCATCATCAGTTGTAAAGGAAATTTGAACATTGTCTGTCCTAACAAAGGGTTAAAGCTCTAGAAGCATTGTATGTTAATGAGAGGAAGCTTAAAGTGTCCCTAGTCTAATCTCGGGGCAAGCAGAGTTTCCTGTCATTTTGAAATTGTACAGAGAAGCTTGCAGTCTGCACAAAGACCTCTCCAAGGAAACATCTAAAAATGTAAGAAATATTTTTGAGCTATACTGTTTGAATGGGAACACAAAACATATAATGGAGTTTTCTCAAATTTGAAGGCAGAAGAAAATTTTAACTGGCCCTTGAAACAGCTCTCATAGGGCAAGAAAAAGAAGACAAAGGGGGGTATTCACAAAAGGGTGAAGGCAGGAGAAGTGAACAATCTAGGACAACATAGCTGATTTGGAAAAATTCTCCAATTCAGCTCACTTTCCACTTCAGCTATGTTGTCCTAGATTGTTCACTTCTCCTGCCTTCTCCAAACTCTTCACCCTTTTGGGAATAACCCCCAAATGTAATAATTTCAAACTTGATGCACGTGTCTGGATATATTATAGGAGCTTCTGGGCCTATTCCCTATTATCAATTTTCCTGCAAAAGAAGTTTGCGGTGTTTCAAAAAGGAAATCCCATTCTTTCCTACCTGGCTTGCATGTTCATAAAGTGAAACTATATGGGTCCATTCAGACCAATGCATGTGCATTAGCATGTGCCCAGCAATGCAGACACATTGCTATATAAGGACCTTACATATCTTAAAATTGCATATGCAGGCAGTCCTCGGGTTACGGACGTCCGACTTACGGACAATCCGTACTTACAAACGGGGTCCACAGTTCTCCTAAATGTACCGGCAGCCGGAGGTACATTTTAGTAGAACTGTGGCTGCAGTGGCCTGTGTCCCTTCAAATCCCCTCTGCGTTGATGGAGGCAGCGGGGACACAGACCGATGCTCTCCTGGTCCGGCCGCGGTTCCTCTGCCCTGCCCCCCCTTCATTGCAGGCTGGGAGACATACCCAGCCTGCTATTGGATATTCTAAAATGCAATAGCAAGCTGGCTACTGTACCCACCCAATGCCTGCTGTCAATAAGCATGGGACGACCTGATAGAGAACTTTCTCCTTCAGGCTCCTCCTCTGCTGATTGACAGCAGGCAGATGCAATAGCCATCCTGCTATTGGCTATTGCAATTTGAAATATCCAATAGCAGGCTGGCTATTGCTCCCAGCATTAAAATAAAAAAACATTTAAAAAAAAGTAAAACAAAATAAAATTAAAAAGACAAACAAAAGTTAAATAAATAAAAAAATGCAAACAAATAAAAAAAAATAAGTTTATAAAATAAAATAAAAAATAGAAAAAAAAACTAGATTACACTGGAATTAATTTGGAAAATTTCAGAACATGATGTGATAACGTGACAAGACTTACAAACAGCATGCAGGTTGTTCTAGATGGTTGGCTCAATAAATAATTATCGGTATCTAGTTTAGATGATGTATATAACCAGACTGGATAAGTGATTGCTTGCTTCTGTCACACAACACTGCCTATTTGTGCTGTGAATGTGATCCCACACACAGGGCAACAGTGACAATCCTCCAACCACAGTATTGCAGCATGTGTACACAGCACAAACCCAAGCTAATCGCTTGTTTACTTCAAGGAACACATTTGGCTGCACATTTTGTTTACCAGAATTTAAAATTTTTACTTCGGCTGCAAACCATATATAAGTCTAGAATGTATTCAGAATTGTCTTCTTTAGATTTTGTTGTAAAAAAACAAAAATGTGTTTTAACATGACAGAACAGCACTTTAATAAATCGCAATCTACTGCTTTATCACTTATTGCTGGAATTGTCCATTTCTCAAATTGGGGTATATTTATAAAAAAAAGAAAATCACATAGTTTATTCATCCAGTGAAAGTGCATGTACATTGGAGTTGACCAATTGTTGTGAGAATGGGTCAAAAATGAATGTTTTTAATGTGATCTCTCTTCTGGTCGAATGTTCTTCAATAGGTTTATTCATTATCATTATTATACAGAATTTATATAGCGCCAACAGTTTGTGCAGCGCTTTACAAAACTGATGGAGACAATACAAATAAAAATACAATTTCAGTAAAGGCGGTAGGAAGGCCCTGCTCGTGAGAGCTTACAGTCTAGTAGGAGGGGCAAGTGATACAAAAGCTAATAACTGTTTGGGATGATTTAGTCGAAGAACTGAAAGTACTGTTATATCGAGGTTGAATAGGCCTCCCTGAAGAGATGAGTTTTCAAGGATCGCCTAAAGGTGGACAGAGAAGGAGATAGGCGGACAGATTGGAGTAGGGAGTTACAGAGGATGGGAGACACCCTTGAAAAGTCCTGGAGGCGAGCATGCGAGGTGACAAGAGAGCTGGAGAGCAGGAGGTCTTAAGAAGAGCAAAGGGGGTGGTTTGGGTGATGTAGGTTGGGGCGGAGTTGTAGATGGCATTGTAGGTTATTGTTAGTATTTTGAATGTAATATGTTGGGGAAGTGGGAGCCAGTGGAGGGACAGGCAGAGAGGGGTGGCAGACGCTGATCGGTTGGTAAGGTGGATGAGTCTGGCAGCAGAGTTAATTATAGATTGAAGGGGATAGCCTGCTTAGTGGTAGGCCAACAAGGAGGGAGTTACGGTAGTGAAGGCGAGATATTACAAGGGAGTGAATTAGAAGCTTTGTGGTATCATCTGTTAAGAAGGGACGAATTTTGGAAATGTTACAGAGGTTGGCTAGTAATTGGATGTGGGGCTGAAAGGAAAGTTCAAAATCAAGGATAAAAGAACAGCTCCATCTACTGGCCATACTGTGGTATTTCCTCCATTCACTCTGTTCTGTATGAAAGAACATTCGACCAGAAGAGAAATGACATTAATAACATTTGTTTTTGATTGATTCTCAATAGCTGGTTAACTCACACAGAGCAAAAGTATCTGCGGTTTTGTTGGACAAATAAACTGTACACATTTTTTAGAAACAGACCCTTTTGTGTTTCTCTCTTAGCTGCCATTGGTTTAGGAATATAATAAATACCAAGACTAGAACAGCAATCGGAAAATAAGGCCATGAATACAAACCTGGGTTTAAGCAAACTACCAACACTACTACCCATTCTTATTAGCAGCATCTGCAGTCCTCAAAAGCTTGGAATTATAGCATTTAGCTGCAGAGACCACAAGAGGGTAATGGTTAAGATAACTATAATGACAACCAAACATGTTACTATCTGATTGCACAGTCTCCTTTAGCATTATTAAAACTATGCTATGTTTAGGCCTACTTAAATAATCAATTCAATTTGAATTCATTAAGGACGGCCCTTATCCAACATAGTCATTGTTAGAACTAAAGGAGATTTTACAATCAGACTGTAATGTGTATGGTCAGTATAAGTTCAAGAGTGGAATCATTGTGTTCACTTCATTTTGCTGCACGGAATGATTGTGTATGGACATTGTTACAAATGGTCTTCCTAAATGACTTACATGCAGTCCTGGAAAGTGCTGAAATCATCCACCTGAGTGCCAAACACAAGGTAGGCAAATTGGGCATATGCCAAAAATATGATGAAAAACATAATGGAGAAGCCCAGGATATCCTTAGCACAACGAGACATGGTTGTAGACAATTGGGTCATGGTTCTGTTGAAGTTCACAAACTTGAAGAGCTGTCAGAGTATAAGAATAGGTTATAGGCATAGTGTTACATTCTAATAACACATATCACAAGACATTCAATAAGCATCTGAAACCAGTGTGTATCGGTAGTGGTAACCCAACTGTGTTGTATCTCACTCCACGATGTGGAGGACACGAAACAGACACAATTGGAATCATTCTAGTCAGGCTTCTTTTTTAGAGCTACTGGCTGCTGAGATATAATATCGAACAGCACTGCAGGGTGAACGAGCCAGTGGAAGGAGTCCCAGTGTGCAGTGGATGAGCAAATATTTATCTCACCAGGAAATGTCAGATACCTGCAGCGGCTGGAGATCTGCATCGTGGCAGAATATTAAAAAAAACAAAAAGGTATTTCCATTCTTTTTTTTTTACAGGCGGGCCTGAATTTGCTCTCTGTACTGGCAGAGTTGCTTTAAACTGATCATCTCAAACCTGAACCCTGGGTAATATATAGGTGAAATACATGGATTTGAACTGTTTTACCTGTCAAAGTAATCCTGTTCAGGCAGGGATGCAAGCACCCTTAGCAGGTTGAGTGATCCCCCTTTTCTCCTACAATAGTTAAGCAATATGGTCCATTCACAACTTACCCTCAGCATGCCGACTAGACCATGAAGGAGTAGCAGCACATGCTCACTTTTCCTGCCAGCCAGTTCCTAGTATTTGTATGCAACATTGATCAATGCAATAGAGCCTGACTGGCGCAAAGTGCTGCCCCCCTCTCGCGCATCCTAAGCCCTATGCAGGAAGAGGTTTTTATATTTGTATCAAAAGTATAACATATATTACTATTTACCTTAATCCAAGCGAAGAACACAGTCAGAGCAACAATACTGTTGAACTGACTTTGCCAGTAAGCCAGAGATTCAAAGTTTGGAAATGAATTCATGTCTGCCAGGAGTTTATTTAGTGGTCCTTCCACAGATGTCATTCTGTACAAGTTGATTGCCACTGCCACCACCGAGAGCTGCAGGTGAGACAAAAATAAAAAAGTACAGGTAACGGTTAAACCTTAAGGTGCCCATACACCTTACGACCATCGCAAGACTTTTGTCTTGCGATGGTCGTATGCTCATTAAAAGCCCGTACGATCTGCCCACCTTGGACGGGCAGATCGTACTTGCGATCATCGGAAGCCCGCCCCGCTGAGGGACGGGCTTCCGATGACGGCAATGCAGAACGGGCAGTGTGCGCGTGCGCACACCGGCCCGTTCCGCAGCTATCGGGCTAGCAGGCTAGAAACCCGCCGAGAATCGTACGATTCTCGGCTGGTTTTCAAGCATGTTGGCTCGACAAAAGACGTGCGACCGTTTCTACTGTTCACACTTAGTTCACACTGCTCGATTCTCGTACGATCGCGGGATTTCGCCCGATTCTGGTACGAGAATCGAGCAGTGTATGGGCACCTTAAGACCCCATTCACACTGAGCGACATGGAAATCGGGCGACATTGAGCGACGCGTCGCGCGATCTTCCTATTGGGCTGTATGCAATCAGGAGCAATATCGCTCAAAATCGCTCTAAAAAAGGGTCATGTAGAAGCGACAAGCTACCAGCGACGAGCTACAAGCGATATTGAGCGACGAGATGTGAACAGCTACATTGAAATGTATTGGCGAAGCTACATAGAGCGATATAGCGCGGAAATATGAGCGATATCGCTGCAAAAATCGCGCGATAAATCGCTCAATGTGAACGGGGCCTAAGAGAGTGATATGAACAGACAGACTAATGCTGCCAATACACTGGTACATTCATATGATAAATGTTGCCAGAGCATTCGATAATGCCATTAAAGACTTGACATTTTGTTTGATTTTAAAGGATAAGTTCACCATTTGCAAAAATTAAAGAAATGCAAAATTAATAATATATAAAAAAAATATGCATTTCTTTGATATTTGCAATCAAGGGTGGAAAGCATTGTAATTGTGTTCACTTGATCACAGCTGCAAAGCTCAGGCTTCTGCACATTTTCAAACTGGCAGAGCTTATACTGAGGTACAGTATTCCTGCATCTATCTAGAGCGAGGACGGCTGGACACCGCATGAGGTGATTTAATGCAGTTTGAAGTCCAGCCTTCCTTCTCCCCCATCTCTCCTAACTGAAACTCCGTACCTCAGTATGAGCTCTGTCAGTTTGAAAATGTGCAGAAGCCTGAGCTTTGCAGCTGTGATCGAGTGATCACAATAGCAATGCTTTCCAGGCTTGAATGCAAATATTAAAGAAATGCGTTTTTTAAATATATCAACTATGCATTTCTTAAATTTTTGCAAAAGGTAAACTTAGCCATTAACATTAGAATTTTTTTCCGTCAAGAAACGTTTTCCATCCCGCTCCTTCAATTTGTTTCTCACTACGGTCGAAAACGATCAGTGAGTTGACCCCATTAACTATTAGAAATTCAAATAAATGTTCCCAATACAAAGTTTTTAAAAGAAAATTCTACTGGAGTATAGTCAGCTATAGATGTGTAAGTGTATGCTCTTCAGTTGTTTCTTATCAGGATATCATGGCCCTCATGTATTAAAGTGTAAGATCTGGCAACCCGATCTTTAAAGAACTATGGGGTTAGGGCTTTTCCCCTTTGTTCTCCTAAGAGTAACAGGAGGACACAAACTAGCGTCCTCCCGTCACCCAAAGCTCAGTATACCGCGAGCTACAGCTTGTGGTATACTGAGACGCCACAGCCAGAACGGATCACGACAATTATGTCTGGATCCACCCAGTTGCGTGAGTGACAGCTGGCTCTGCCTATGTAGAGGCAGAGTCAGCTGTACCCGCCCCCTACCCCGTCCGTTTCACCAGTCAGCGCTGCAGGATCGGAGAGGGGGGAATCCCTGCAGGAAACCATGAGTGACAGGCATGGCTCTCTGCAGTGTTGGTTCGAGAAGTGAGCGAGCGCCGGTATGTGTTCACTCACTTCCCGATCTACCAAGCCGACCTGTGCCAGTTTCATTGTCACAGGTCGGCTCAGATTATGAAGCGGAGTGAAAATCACTCACCTCATAATTCCCCTTTAAATACAGTATGTGTATTTCGCAGCAACCACAAATTGCTGTAGTTAAGTTACAGGACAAAATGTATGATATCTCAGGTGACATTCAATGTATCTATAGCTCCCTTATCTCTCCGCAAACAATTTTGATTACTGATGTGTAATAAGGGTCAAGAACTTGCCAGCATGTCAGCTGTTATACCCACCACAATGACGAGGATATCAAGACAGTTCCAAAGGCTTCGGAAGTAGTGCAGGCGGTGAATGCGAATCTCCAGGAACTCCTCCACCATGTAATAAAGTATAAAGAAACAGAAAGCTATTTCGCAGGCAGCCAGGAAATAGTCAAATGTGGAAATGTAATGGATGAGCTTCACTGTCTGAAAATGCCAAGATGTGATCAGGCCACCGGTAGCTGGGGATTCCACCAATAGCCTACAAGACAAAACGGTTATTTGCATCATTTTAGCGCTGTACAAAAAAAACAATAATATGAAACAGTTCTGTAATGAGATGTCTTACATCAGAAAGAATCAACATGCTGATGTAAGAAATCTCAAGACAGTAAGAAAGAATCAAAACGCTTACTGTCAATAGCTATTTGTATTTTAAGCAATCAACCCAAAAAATACTTTGTATAAAAGGCACATAGAATTATACACAGGTCCACTTCTGGTATCATAGGTTATTTAGAAAGAGAAACACTATACCATCTCCACTAGATGGAAATAAGAAGCATAGGAATTGTCTATGCTATTATGCTGGGTTGAAGATTTATAAATCAGCCACTATGGGTAGGGTGCTTAGTCTATAGACAGGAACAGAGGCAGACACAAACAAAGGTGTGTGACATGCCATTCAAATCCAAATACAACAATACAAATCATTTGGGTTATATAACCCAAATATAACCAAAATACAGTAACCCCGTTATCCGGCATCCACAGGGATTGCTAGATTCCAGATAAATTTAGTTTCTGGTTGCTTGGGAGTTACTATTAAAACTAGGTCTAACTGATGCCAAACCCCATACTATACCATAGCATAACATAAACTCTGTATCGACTTCATATTAATATTGAAATGCAGTAATCAAAGACAAATAGGCACACGATCGTTTCCAGGATAATACATGCCGCAGATCAGAAGAACAGTGAGTACATGGGATTTATTTTTTCTTCTGGGTAGATGAGAGTTTTGGTTAGTTGAACACCGGATAACAGAGAGTTTACTGTATACAAATAATCCCAAAAAATTGCTAAGGGTTAAAGAAGAACTATGAGGCGAGTGAAAATCACTCACCCCCATAGTTCGAGCCGACATGTGACAATGAAACTGTCACACGTCGTCTCAATAGATCGGGAAGTGAGCGAACAGATACCGTCGCTCGCTCACTTCTCAAACATCTCCCTGCAGTGAGCGGTAACTGTCAGTTGTCCCTCCTCCGATTCTCCAGCGCTAAAAGAAGGAATGGACAGGGGAGGGGACGGGTACAGCTGGCTCTGCCACTAGATAGGCAGAGCCAGCTGTCACTCACGCAGCTGGGTGGATCTCGACAGTAATGTCGGGATCTGTCCCGGCTGCGGCGGTCTCGGTATACTCGCGATATACTGAGCTTTGGGTCACGAGAGGATGCTAGTTTCTGTCCTCCTGTGACCCTTAAGAGAACTATGGGGAAAAAACACTTACCCCATAGTTCTCTTTTAACATAACAGCCAGGGACTTATATATGTTAGTGGTGATCATTATAGTGGTTATAATATTTTGATAGCTCTCCAAGACTGTCAATAACTGGACTTAAAAGATACTATCACCAGGAAAGTAAAGGACACTTGCGAAAAGAATCCAGATAGTATAGATAAAAGTTTTGCATATAGGACAGTAGTGAGCTGCTGTGAACCATATTTCATGCAGCCGGTTCATTTACGATTTAGCATGTTTGAACACATATAATGCTGTAAATAAAAGTCAGGAAATCAGTTTTTGTGTTTGCATGTACCCCCTCTTTTCATTCCTGCCATATCTCAGATAAAGTCAAAAGTTCACATCATATATAGGTGTAATATACATATGTTCTGCCTGATGCACAAGTTAAAAAGTTTAACATTTGCATTAAGAAACATACCTCACAATGCAGAATAGGTTAATATTTGCATTGTAAACAGAGAAATCGATAAACACTGCTCGGGTGCCTCTGTCCAGCCACATGTTTTTCTTTAAAGTTGCAATTTGAGCAGCAGCCTCTTCTCTGTCCCTGGACAGGTCCAAGTAATAGCCGGCCCCACTATATATTGCAATGAGGCCCCACTGGCTGCTGCCATTTAGCTCCTTTTCTTTGCTGTAGGTCCAGCTACAAAACCATAAAAAAAAAAGGAATCACAAATACAGAAAAACAACTAGAATATCAACTAATATTAAAGTGACATTAAACCCTCAGATTTTTTAACATAAACCAATACTGTAATGTGTGCCTTACTGTAATCCATGGTAGTTTCCCTTCTCTTTGCTGCTCTTCCTTTTAAACCCTCATCTCTTCTCATGCTGGGGAGAACTTCCCTTTGCAGCCGACTGCCTCTTCTCTGGAATGTTACATGGTGTCTGTGTGCGCGCTCCCGACCTGAGCCAGGATGCAGGAAGCAGCTGTTACCAATCTAACGTGGGCGGGGATGTGGATGTAGGGAGGACGTGATCCTGTAGTCCTGGCTCAGGTCAGGAGCGCGCACACAGACACCATGTAACATTCCAGAGAAGAGGCAGTCTGCTGCAAAGGGAAGTTCTCCCCAAGCATGAGAAGAGATAAGGATTTAAAAGGAAGAGCAGCAAAGAGAAGGGAAACAACCATGGATTACAGTAAGGAACACAATACAGTATTGGTTTATGTTAAAAAATCTGAGGGTTTAATGTCACTTTAATACTCATAGAATAGAAAATATACATAAAGCTCCACAGGACCAAGACACACATGGTAATTAGACAATGGTAACATTCATATGTTCAACCCAATGAATATGCAGAACAAGTATGGATCAGGTTTCCAATGCCTATTTGTAAGTGTTCAATAAGGAGGAAAATGCTTAGAAAAATTCATTGCTCCATCTTTTATTTATACACATTGTAGTGTTAAAAAAATGACCGGACAGTGTGACTGATTTAGGGTTAAGCTTATCTTGGAATTATCAGCAATGCAAAGCCTCATCTATGCCACTTCATCACTACAGTACCGAGGAGTTACATAGGGGATGATAGGAGGAACCACAGAGAGCAGGAATGGTGGTTAGCAGTATTGACTTCCCAAAAAAATGTCTTTCAAAACGTATTTTCATAAACATTTATATAGTAGGCAATCTCCTTGCCACATGCCTTATGTCAGACATAGCTGGTTTTGGATCATTAAAATACATTAGAAAAACTGGTTGTTTTCTCCTGGAATCAGTCAGTCAAGGGTTGTTTGCAGAGGAGGAAGCAACTGCACAGACGTTAGAATATCTGCCAAATCGGACTGTTATCAGCTGTGTGTCAGGTGACATTCATCTTGTCTATTGGTGTTTTAAGGGGTCAATTTTTAGGTGTCAACGGTTCTACGATATGTCCTATAGCTAAAAATAGAACAATGGCCAAAACCTTTTCTTTCAATTTTAGGAAACTAGGAGCCAGCCGTGATCGTTGTTTGGGTGAGTATAACTGTTATTCTAGCTCCATAGACAAAATGAGCACTTAACTCTTGCAGTGGGGGGCATTGCAAGGGTTCAGGTTTTATTTGCCCAGAGTTCTTGTTTAAAGGATAAGTGCACTTTAAAACAACGTGCCCTCCTTCCCTAACCTTACAGATGCCACCCTCCCCCTTTTGCAGATGTATACTTACTTCAATCTGATGCCCGTAGCCTTCAGGGATTGTTTATAACCCACACTGCAAACCGTCCTGTGCAGTGCCCAACAGATTACTATGGGGCTCATTTACCTCAACCTCTGAGCTGCAAGACTACTATAGAGCTCTACTGCACAGGAGAGACCAGAAGAAGCATAAGATGTCAACAGAGGGGGCCATGGATGTTGGACCTTGGTAAGTATACATCTGTGGAGAGTGGGATTGGTTAGGTTAAGGGAGGGACAAAGTGCCGGTTCACACCAGCTCCTGTGTATTCTAGCATGATTCGCTGCTGAATCCTGGCCGGCTTCCTGCATTCAAGGGCTGGAGGAGGTGTGGTGGTGCGTTGAAGTCAATGGCACTGCAGCCACCCCCCCCCGCCCGCTCCAGAACGCATAGCACATCAGTGCATGTGTTGCGGTCCAGTGCAATCTGAAAAAATAGTGCATGCAGCATTTTTTCAGATCGCACTGGACCGGAACACAGGCTCTGATGTGCCACGCGTTCTGGTGCAGGCGATCGCACTGCGGGCGTAGCTGCGGTGCCATTGACTTCAACGCACCGCCACGCCCCCAAATGCAGTAAGCCGGATGGGATGTGCTCCAGTGCGTTCCAGCTGCGAATCGTGCTAGAACCCACCAGAGCTGGTGTGAACGGGCCCATAAAGTGCACTTATCCTTGAAACCTCCTGTTTTTGATACTGCCCTTTTTTTAATGGGGAAGCAAAAAACTGATATAAAATCTAGCCATTCACCACTAAAAATTGTTGGTTGGACTTCCACTTCTAATTTATGTTAGCAAAATTAAGGCTTGTAAAAAAAAAAAAAAAATGGAACTTGTGCCCTTCCCCTTTTGAAAACTGGACATACTACAAAAAGCAAACCAGTGCATGTCCACTAAATACAGCGATACTAGTTCTAATTTGACTAATTCTGTCTACTAGCCGCTTACAGTTTTTTCTGAGAGCAAGTAGTAGAAGAAAAAAACATGACTACTGTGCAGGAGGGATGAAACTGATAGACTAAGGGTTTGCGATTTCTATGCTCTTTCCTATCATTTTATTTTTCCAATTATGTATATCATTCTGTGGAACCCTAGATCACTCAATATGTCTGCACACTAAAAGTGGTAAGACTGCCACTAGAAAACAATCACATGAAACTACTCATAAATAACAGATACATATGAATATCCGTCATTGCTTCTTATTTGAAGAATTCACCAACCCTGAAAAGGGAAAAGTCTTACCACAAAAACAATATAACAGGGGTAGGCAACCTTGGGACTCCAGCTGTTGTGGAACTACAAATCCCCTGTGGCGTTTCAAGACTTTGACAGCCACAGACATGACTCCCAGAGGCATAGGCATGATGGGATATGTCATTCCAACACAGCTGAAGTTCCCAGGTTGCCTACCCCTGCAATATCAACTGTTACAGTGTCAGAGGTACATACGCTGTTCCATTTCGTAACCCAAAGGGGGCCGTATCTTCGCTCTTCACTGAATACATATCATAGCAGTCTTTGATATCATCTTTTAAATCTTCTGGCACAGTGCAGGAGCCATTCTTCACTTTAAGCTGACGCAGACGAGGCACCCCAAGTAGCATGTTCTCATAATAGATAACGCTTTGGTTTTCGGTCATTGTACTGTTGTTGAACCACATGTCCCAGTATAGACCATGCAATAGTGGGCCCTCTGCAAACTGTAATTAAAGGAAATTTCTCAGTCAAAGTGTTTAAGAAAATTAAATATAGAGGATAAGCAAAGTATAACAATAAATATAGTAAAAGGACAAAATTATACTACTCACAGAAAGTAAGCCTAAAAGACGACATAGGGTAAAATGTAAAAAAAATTTGGATTAATAATATACTTTACAAACTATGCGGAAAGATGAGATGAAAGTCACACCACTGCATCCTTGCTAATAAAAGCTAAGGTATGTGTAAAGAAGGTGTGCAAGGTATAACAAACCTAATCGAAAATTATAAAGCTTTAGAATGCAACTGCTGGTGTGGTCTGTGAAGGCTGTGATGCCCATGTGCTGGAAACCTTTGTTTATGTTGGAACTAACTTGATATGTCACAAAGTGACATTCAATTCTATCAACCTCAGCATGGTGTGATGCGGTGGATTTCATCACACCGCTCTGTTCTGAAAAAAAGAAAGTACTACATGGCCTACTATTTTCGCGCACATCACTGCAGCATAGTGATAGGAACTGCGGCTATTGAAACCAAGGCATATTATTATTATACAGGATTTATATAGCGCCAACAGTTTGCGCAGCGCTTTACAATATAAGGAAGACATTACAATCACAATACAATCCAAGATAAGATGGTAAGGAGGGCCCTGCCCCTGAGGGCTTACAGTCTAAAAGGGAGGGCAAGTGATACATGAGGAGGTAGCTGTGTGGGGATGAATTGTTTGAGAATGTGATGGTTCAGTGGTTAGGTTGAGGTGGGATAAGCTTCCCTGAAGAGATGAGTCTTTAGGGATAACATTGGTTGCAAAAATGTCAATTCACTTTACTCCTAGTTTCCAGAATAGGTTGGAATATCTTTTTAAATTACAAGCAAGTACATCCCAATAATATAAACATAACTAGACCTTCATATACTATTCAGCACCTCACCTTCCAAAAGTCTTCTTTTGACATTAAGGTTTTGAAAGTTGTCCTTTCAGACTTTGCAACCGGTGTGTCCAGGAAGAGCTGGGTCATGACCTTTGTATAGTAAAACATGCTGGAAGACACCATCCCATATGATACTGCAAAAAAGGAATAAATACATAAATAAATGAAAATACACTATAGTTATTGTAAGAGGCAAATACAGGAAGTAAAATGAAGTTTAGTTTCCTGCTTAGTCCCAGTCTGATATACAGATTGCAGGTTCAAAATAATGTAGAAGGTAGAATAGGTTAGGTGAGCAGAGAGAAATAGAGGTGAAGTATTTCAATATACACCTCTACCTGGAAATAAAATATAACAGAAAATATATAATAAAATCTTTTTCTAACAGAAAACTTGGACATCTTGAAAGTTGCACCCGTCTTGCATGTGTGTTTCAATGTTTCCGTAGCAATGGTGGACTAATATTGAGTCAGGATGTGGCTGCCATTTCGCAGGCACGGTGGGAGTGATTAGGTGTTCCGTTACTGGTCTCCACAAAAATAGCGATATCACTGCCCATGCGCGGCAGCATCTTTGCTTTTACGGAAAATGGCATCGATTAGGGCTGCAACCAACGAATCAATTAACCGATAAAGAGAATAGTTGTCAACTAGTCTCATTATCAGTTCGTTGATTGGATCCCCTAGCTCTCTCAATCATGCTGGGAGGAGGGCACAGCAGTGGGCGGGTGCAAAAGCCAGCCTGCTTTTGGCTATTGCAATTTGAAATGACCAATAGCAGGCTGGCTATTGCACCAGCCCACTGCCTGCTGTATATACATTCAGCTGCCGTCTGCAGAATCTTGCCACTAGCAGCTGTCATTCCCTGGCTGAAGCTATTCAAGCATCATGTGCTTACAATATAATTATGAATAATATAATATATCCCCATGCTGCAATGGTACTGCAATGCTGTACGTTCCAGGGCAGTGCGATTGCAAAAAGCTGTGCAAGCAGTTTTATTCTGAAATAAACTTTTTTTTAACGCAGCATTTGTGTATTTTAGTAGGATGGTATTTAATTTTTTTTTTTTTATCCTATTAATCGTCCAACTAAATCGATTATTAAAATAATCATTAGTTGCAGCCCGAGCATTGATAACTGGCACTTGTGCAAGAAAAATAAAAAAAGACAGTAGATTTACTTTCACACGGTTGATGGAAGTCAGCAGAGCTTCATCTCATTCACTAAGCTAAAGGAAAATTCCTTTGCAAAGTGATCAGCCTATCTGCCTTTAGTAAAACGATTCCAATGCAAAAGCAAACCCAAGATTTATGCAACCAGGTGCTGAAGGCGGTGCCTGTGGGTAGTTTCAATGCCTTCCAAGTGGCCCTATATATAAAAAGACAGGAACCTTATACAGGAAGGTTACACTGAGACCATTTTTCAATGCTCAGAACACATGGCTGCATTTGGAAGGCTTGGCTTTATGTAGTGCCAGCCTAAACATTGCATACAAAGTTTGGGTTAAGGTTGTGCTACTCTTAGAAGTACACTCCTTTTTCAGGCAAGCCTATAGTTTAAGATGGGATACAAGGCTGAGCAAGGTAAAATAGTCCTGTACATACACTGCACTTAAAAAGGAGAACTATGGGGTTAGGGCTTTTCCCCATAGTTCTCCTTAGGGTAACGGGAGGACACAAACTAGCGTCCTCCCGTCACCCTAGGCTCAGTATACCGCGAGCTGTAGCTCGCGGTATACTGAGACGCTGCAGTATACCGCGAGCTGCTGCTCGCGGTATACTGAGACGCCGCAGCTGAAGCGGATCCCGACAATTGTGCCGGGAACCTCCCAGCTGCGTGACTGACAGCTGGCTCTGCCTATCTAGAGGCAGAGCCAGCTGTACCCGCCCCCTGCGCCGTCCGATCCGCCAGTCAGTGCTGGCGGATCAGAGCGGGGGGAATCCAGCCCCTCCCCCTGTCACGGCAGAGAGTCGTGACAGGATCGAGAGGTGAGCGAACGCCGGTATGTGTTCGCTCACCTCCCGATCTGAGCCAACCTGTGACACAGGTCGGCTAGAACTATGAGGTGAGTGAAAAGCACTTGCCTCATAGTTCTCTATTAAACACTTTAGACAGCTCCTGTCCATAGGAATCCTGGCTTAGCCCAAAACCTGCCATTGTCTCACTCATCCTGCAGCATCCCCTATAACAGACTTAGGCATTTTTCGGCCCGCGGGCCGTATCCCGCCCTTTGTCTGTCCCTGTCCAGCCCACAGGCCGATCTCTGACCTGCGCTCAGTTATGGCTGGCTGACAGTGGATGAGGTGGCATCCTAGCAACCAATGATGTCAGAGGTCCTCCTCCTCTACAGTTATTGGTTGCTAAGACCGCTGGGAGATCCTAGCAACCAGTGATGTCAAATGCATTCCCCCATCCCCAGCATTACAGGAAAACAGAAGAGTATATTCTTCCATACTCTCCTTCAGCCTGCTTCACCTCCTGGCTTCTGCCTCTGGCCTATCAAAAAAAAAAAAAGTATGTGCCACATACTATGTGCAGACAATATGGCTTCATTCAGGGCCCGTTCAAACTTATGCCATACGTTAAATCACAGGATTCGGTGAGATAAAAGCATTGTACCAAGCCACTGTACCATGCAGCGGGTGCGTTGGGTTGCCATTCATTTGAATGGCACACCAAATGTACCTCCTGGCCGCAATGCGATCGACTGCGCCACAACATGCAGTACCACAATACCATGTGTTGGTGGTGCAGTGCAGTTGAAAAAAGTAGTGCAGGCAACATGCACCCTTACCAAAACATGTATTCTTACCAGTAGCTGCTAATCAAAATCATATATATTAATACTGTGCAGAACTAAGTTCAGTCTATTGGTTTAGCCCTCCAATTTCTCATGTAGCCCCTTGAGAAAATGAATTGCCCGTCCCAGCCCTATCAAATAAAACAGATGAAAACCAAATAGGGAGAATACAACCTCCCTTTAAAGGCTGTGACTAGTTGGAGAACACAGAACTCAAATGGAGAAACCTTGGTGTCATAGAAATGAGCTATACAAGACATCAGTGGGTGGTTCAATCCACCTCCATCTGCCCAAAACTGAAATAGCACGTTTGGGGAGACTATCCCTTCATTTCTAATTGGCCCACCTCACCTTATATGTATAGTAAACACAACAAAGCCTTACATACAATTCATTCGTTCAGTTCATACAGTTCAGTGCTGATAGAAGCCACAAAAATGTTTTACTGCACCCATCAGTCATTAGAGAAGTCTTTCTAGGCAGATTGCCAATGATGAGTATCTAGGGTTTTACCTGAGTGACTTATTAATACTGTTATGTAGTAAAACACTAACCAACTCAGTAGGAGAGCACAGATTAGCTAAAAGTGATATCCGGGGGGAAAGGGGCCTCTGCGGGAGGTGTATTTGCTCAGATAGAAGGTCAGATCAGAGGTTGCTTCTCATAATTTGGGATATATCATACTAAGCATGTGAGGCCATCAGTAGAGAAGAATGCATTTCCTCAAAAGACACAGCCAATGCAATAACTTCTCAGTGTCCTCATTTAGAAATCTGCCTAGGAAAATTAAAAATGTTACACGTAGAAACTTTACTTCAAGACTACCTTGTCTTTTCTCTTTCACCATAAAAAAAAAGCTTGCTTTTATCCGATGCAAGTCTAATAATTATAATAGGAGTCATTGGGGGAACTTATAAACGTGTTTGCAAAGACCAAAATGTCATGTGAACTTGCGGCAATGTTTGATCTTTGTAATGCTTTTTTTAGGTGTTGCGACAGATCAATGTTTGTGACTCACTGCACATCTTTTCTAACGTTACATATTACAGGTGAAACTCGAATAATTAGAATATCGTGCAAAAGTTCATTTATTTCACTAATGCAACTTTAAAAAGGTGAAACTAATATATGAGAGAGACTCATTACATGCAAAGCAAGATAGTTCAAGCCGTGATTTGTCATAATTGTGATGATTATGGGCCCATAGTTTGTTTTTTTCCCCCCATAGTTCTCCTTAGGGTAACGGGAGGACACAAACTAGCGTCCTCCCGTCACCCTAGGCTCAGTATACCGCGAGCTACAGCTTGCGGTATACTGAGACGCCGCAGCCAGAGCGGATACCGACATCGATGTCTGGATCCGCCCAGCTGCGTGACTGACAGCTGGCTCTGCCTATCTAGAGGCAGAGCCAGCTGTACCCGCCTCCTCCCCCGTCCGTTCCGCCAGTCAGCGCTGGC
>NW_017306392.1:1849826-1916920 GCF_000935625.1 Nanorana parkeri
CATAGTTCTCCTTAGGGTAACGGGAGGACACAAACTAGCGTCCTCCCGTCACCCTAGGCTCAGTATACCGCGAGCTACAGCTTGCGGTATACTGAGACGCCGCAGCCAGAGCGGATACCGACATCGATGTCTGGATCCGCCCAGCTGCGTGACTGACAGCTGGCTCTGCCTATCTAGAGGCAGAGCCAGCTGTACCCGCCCCCTCCCCCGTCCGTTCCGCCAGTCAGCGCTGGCAGATCGGAGCGGGGAGAGGGGAATCCAGCCCCTCCCCCTGTCACGGCAGAGAGCCGTGACAGGATCGAGAGGTGAGCGAACCTGGTATGTGTTCGCTCACCTCCCGATCTACTGAGCCGACCTGTGACAGTCTCATTGTCACAGGTCGGCTAGAACTATGAGGCGAGTGGAAATCACTCATCTCATAGTTCTCCTTTAAGCGGATATCCTGAAGGTTCCAAGCAAGCTTGTGACAGTTTAGAGACAATTCTCCTTATGAAGGCATTTAGAAATGAACCAGAATAATACATCTGTTGCTATATGCACTAGAAATCAAGGATGCAACAGTTAAAGAGACACTCATGATATGGCAACATTGATAAATTCAACCCATTATATGTACTGTATCTATTCCAGGTCTGGACAAATCCCAGGAGCCAGGTAGCCAATGCTCCTTGAGGGCTTGTTCACACCACTTCTAGTGTGTTCCAGCACAATTAGATGTCACACTTGCGGTCCTAGAGTGGCTACGCTCGCTTCTCTGCTGTATCTATTGAGGAGTCATGGTTGTCACCTTAGGCTACTCTCCTGATTTGGAGTACAAACACATTTTGTACAAAATGCAAAGTCTCTTTATCGCTATGTCGGAAAGTTACAGTTTACAGAAGATAGCTTGTTTATGCTTTCAGTTCAATTCACAGGAAGCAACAAGGGCATTGCATTTTTGGCAAGAAAAACAGGTATTTTCTGTACTTGCAGAAAATGGTTCTAGCCTGAAAAAAGAAAACTAATCCAGCCACCAAATCGAAGGACAAATCTAAAGACTAGCATTGGGGGTATTAATCTGCTGAGGAATTACTGTGGTAATAACTGTTAATAATAATAATAATTGGTAGTATTAATTTGCTGGGGAATTGCTGGAGGTTATTTTGGGTTATATTTGGTCCTGAATTAAATAAATATATATAAAAAATAAATAAAACGTCTTCCATGAGTGGGTGTGCTACCCGGTGCACATCTTACTCAACAACAAACTGACAACACTGAGGAGCATAACCAACATGGAAAGGAGTCTGGATCTGACTCATCAGGTTCTGGTGAAGGGTGTTATAGAGGAGGAGGGGGGGTTTGGAGGAGCAGGATCCTGAGGTGGGTAGCTGGGTTACTGTTAGAAGGTGGGGCAGAGGGAAGAGTGCGAGACAGGCCAGTCGTGAGTTAATACACCCCAATAAATATGCCATTGCTGGAGAAGGACGCTTCCCCTATCCGTAGGGGGATTGACTGCTCCAGTAAGGATGGGTGCAGGATGGAGAGACAAGAGAGATATTGGTGGTGGGGGACTTAATTATCAGAGACAGAAATGGTAATCTGTCACCGTGAGCGTCGAACAGTCGGTTGCTTACCAGGGGCTTGTGTTTGACACATGGCGGAACAGATGGACAGGTTAGTGGATAAGGTTGGGAATGACCCTGCTGTCATGGTACATATTGGCACCAATGACAAAGTTAGAGGCAGATGGAGTGTCCTAAAAAAAAAATGTTAACGGTTGCTAGGTTGAAGAAAAGGACCTCCACGGTAGTATTTTCTGAGATACTACCGATGCCACAAGCCACTCCAGAGAGAGTTGAGAGAACTGAACAAGTGCTTGGAACTGGTGTTGGAAAGAGGGCCTTGGGTTCATGGAGAACTGGGCTGACTTCTCAGTCGGTTACTTGCTCTACAGCAGAGATGGGCTGCATCTAAATGGGGAAGGTGCAGCACTTTTGTGGGAGAAAATGGGTAATAGATTGGAGGAGCTTTTAAACTAGATAAAAGGGGGGGAATAAAAATGGATATAATAAATATAGAGCAAGTAACTACAGGGGCAATTCCTATAGAGGGTTGTAAAACAAGGGGGGACAGAGGGCTTACTCTAGTCAATCTAATTAGTAATGCATCTACCATACCGTGGTCTGATAAAGAAAGTAGGGCTTCAGGAATGAGCAATATCAAAACCCAAACCACTAGCAGTAAACTAAAATGTATGTACACCAATGCTAGAAGTATAGCAAACAAGCTAGAGGAGTTCGAACCTATGCTACTCGCAGAGGACTTCGATATAGTGGGAATAACAGAAACTTGTCAGCTCACATGACTGGGCAACTAATGTACAAGGATACAAAACACAAAAATTCCCCAGCCTCAGCCTGCCAGCCAGCCTGCAACCAAACAAGTAGCCCAGTAGTTTAACTAATGTACAAGGGTACAACCTGTTCAGGAGAGACAGGGTTGGTAGAAGGGGAGTAGGGGTGTGCATGTATGTAAAGAACACTCAACTGTGCACATACGGGACGACCTCATGACAGAGGGTTGCGATGGTGTTGAGTCTTTGTGGCTAGAACTAGATAAGACTGATGCTAGTCGTACACTAATTGTGGGTGTGTGTTATAAACCCCCGAATATAGGGGAAGAGGAGGAGGCTCACCCACATTCCTAAATAGAATTAGTTGGGAAGCAGGGAAATGTTGTTATAATGGGCGACTTCAATTATCCGGACATTGATTGATGAGACACTACTGCTCGCGGTATACTGTGGCGTCTCAGTATACCGTGAGCTGTAGCTCGTGGTATACTGAGCTTAAGGTGATGGGAGGACGCATGTTTGTGTCCTCCCGTTACCTTGAGGAGAACTATGGGGAAAAGCCCTAACCCCATAGTTCTCCTTTAAAGGTTTTCCATTTTCTGAACCTGTTACGGGACAATTTCTCGGATCAGATGGTTGATGCCCTGGCCAGGAAGAATGCTATACTAGATCTATTAATTTTCAATAATGCCGGCCTAGTTGCAGATATAACGGTTAGGGATACATTGGGTTATAGTGATCACAGGATGATTAATTTTAACGTTGGGTACAGAAAAGAGAAGTGTATTGGTCTGAAAGGAACACTAACTTCAAAAAGGCAAACCTTGATAAGCTGCATCACCTAGTATGCGACACAAACTGGGACAACATATTTCTAACACTGACCAGAAGTGGGATTGTTTTAAGAACACATTACACAATGCTATTGCAAAATTCATACCATTTGGAAACAAAAATAAAAGAAGATCAAGAACTAAGCCGGCATGGCTAAATAAAACGGTAAAACAATACATCAAAGAAAAGACGCTGGCATTTATAAAATATAACAACTGCATTGGCATTCCAGAGCTACAAGGAATGCAATAAGAGATGTAAACGAGACGATTGGGGAGACTTTGAAAGTAGCTACATGTCCTCTGTGATAGCCTCTAAGGACAAACTGATACAGATGAAATTCTTCTATCAGGTCTACTACACTCCCACACTTTTACATAGACTGGGCCTTCGACTGACCTCACGTTGTTTTAAACGATGTGGCCAGGAGGCTGATTTCCTACATTGTTTTTGGTCATGCCCTATCATAAAGACCTTCTGGTCGCAGGTTACTTCCTTCATGGAGGATAGCCTGGGTTTCCCCAATATCTGCAATCCTGCGTTCTGCCTCCTCGGTCTGTTTGGCGAACTGGCCTCGAGTGCTCAGACACTACTCCGCCTCCTCTTATTTTACGACAGGAACAACATTCTCCTGGTCTGGGGTAGCCCGAAAGCTCCCTCCCTGAGTGACTGGAAGAGATAGGTCGATCAAGCATTGCCTCTCTATAAACTTACATATGAGCAACCCGATGCGTTTTGCTCGCATCTGGGAACCGTGTCTGTCCTCACCTAACACTACTGTGGATATGAGGTGAGGTTCTAGACCACATAGGGACTCGTGTTAACACACATGCACAAATCACACAGACACACAAACTCAAATACTATGTAACTATACTATGTAATCTACATATTACATTGTTGTTGTTTTATTTGCAGATTTCTATTTTTCCAGGTCCCTTGAAACACAGATATATTGTGAGCATATAAATGCGAGTGTTTAAACTGACCACACATATTGTGGATGTCATCTGAAAGCCTTTCCTGAAAATCTTTACACCCGATTGATGAAGTTCATCACTATTTATACCTGATACAAATATATGTAACACACATTAAAAAACCATTAGATTCAGTGTAAAATGACACAAGCACACTCCTCTTCATGCTCATACTTCAAGAACAAGGGAAGACAATGGCCAGTACTGCACTGTGGAGAAAGGTTTCTTTTATGGCATTCTTCTTATGACACTGATTGTATAAAAACCTCAATAAACATTAGTGAATCCTTCTCATGCGGAGTTTCCATGGATAACAAACTTGCTTTGTATGGCGAGCTACATCATACACTTAACTGTCCGGTAAAATAATACAGTTCTTTTAGGAGTTAAAAGCATCTTCTACCTTTTTGAATTAAAAGTGAAATTATGACTTACTGATGAAAATAAAAACTCATTACGGGGGGAGGTGTTATCATCATCATCCTAACCATACCAGGTGACTTTGAAAATGGCAGGAATCTCAGCTATACAAAGACTGCAGACACAATCAGACCACTATACATTGGGGGGGATTTATAAAAACTGGAGCAGACAAAATCTGAAGTAGCTGTGCATGGCAACCAATCAGCTTCTCTCTTCAGTTTGTTCAGTTAAGATTTGAAAATGAATGAGAGAAGCTTATTGGTTGTCATGCATAGCTGCTCCAGATTTTGTCTGCTCCAGTTTTGATAAATTCCCCTCATTGAGTTTTTTCAATGATCAGTCCACTAACATAAACCCTGTTATTGTAAGCATGGGTGGGCAATTAATGTTTTCAAGGGGCCACATGAGAAACTGGGACTGTTGAGGAAGGGCCGAACCAATAGGGCCTATTACGTGTTACTGTAATGCTGTGTGGTGCAGTGCCGTTTAAAAAAAGTAGTGCGTGCAACACAAAGTACCTGCCACACTGTAACTTGCAGGTAGGTGCAGAACTGTGCGAATAACACAGCAAAAAGGTGTGAACGGACCTTTACAGTCCCCACATAGCATGTGGCTCATACCTGCTTATTTTTGTTTTCTTCACAGGCAGGAAATGGAGCTGCAAGAGGGACACCACCAGGAGCTGCAGGAGAGGACGGACACCTCAGCATTATGGACGTCCTCCCATAATGCTGGCAGCGGGAAGACATTTGTCACTGGTTGTTAGAACTGCCCTGCGGTCCTGGCAACCAATGACTGCAGAGGAGGAGCTCTGACGTCTAGGGCTGCAACAACTGATCGACTTAATCGAATGACCCCGCAAACGTGCTGATGCTAACGGAAACACAAGTCGGGTACACTTACGTATGAAAAATTACGATTGTGCTACACACGCCAGGTATCGCCGGGTTCATCAGAGTGAGAGCAATAATTCTCTGGCCAATATTCATGGCTAACTCTAAAGTGATGACTGAGCTTTTATATTTTATACATCTACATCTAGAGATAGAGATACACACACACACATTTTATTTTTTGTCAAATGTTGTGTCATTTTAAAAAAGTTTGTTATAAAAATGTTTATTATATTGGCTTGGAGTTTTCATTTCAGATTATTTTAAATCCATAAAACTAATTAAAATGTCTAATATAATACAAACAGTTATAAAAAATAAATAAAAAAACGTGGGAAGTCTTTTTTGGTTTCGGCTGGACAAATTCTGTTGCAGGATGTGCGTTGCAGTGCCATTCATTTCAGTGGCACCCCAAACTGGCCTCCCGTCTGCAGTGTGATCGCCTGCACTGAAATGTGCAGTGTGATTGCAAAAAATTTTCATGCAGTTTTATTCTGAAGTAAATTTTGTTTGTAACATTCCATTTGTGTATTTTATTTTAAATAAAAGATGGGGGGGGGGTTTCCGATTATTTGAAAAAATTATCGGCCAACTAATCGATTATGAAAATAAGTGTTAGTTGCAACCCTACGGAAATCATTGGTTGCTATGATGCCAGTGGTCCTAGCAACAAAAGACTAAAGAGGAACGATCGCTGACCTGCGCTGGGCTATGGCTTGCAGTGGATGCACCAGCCTTGGAGGCCGACACATCCACTGCCAGCCTGCCTTAACCAAGCACAGCCATAACCAATGAGCAGTGTACCTTTGGAATAAATAGGAGGGAGCCCTGAAGGGTGCTGAAGAGGACCCTGAGGCATATACAGTAAGAGGACCCAGCGGGAAGGTTTTTGGCAGGGCTGCACATTGAAGATCGCTGGAACAGGGAAGAAGGAAAACATTTTACTTGTTGGGCTGCACACAGGAGCGCAGGGATTATAATTTTAAAAATTCTAGGTAGTGGAGAGAAGAACTCTGTTTTTGCATGCTTGAGTTTGACTGAATTACTTTAAAGGCCCATTCTCACTTAGCATGTTCTGGTCTATTGCCCTAACACACCTTGTGTTGTGTGTTAATGTGCATTGCAGTAAAGCAACCAACTAATATCAATGGGCAGCCAATGCACCAGAACAGACAAAAACAGGCAAAAGGGCACATTCAGCATTTTTTCTGATGCAGAATACAGCAACTCGCAGCAGTTAGTACTGTGTGTCGTAGTGCGCTGTAGCACATGTGCGTCAGAGGTGAACGAATGGCACCACAATATAATGAATGTTACAGAAACACATCAAAATGGAGAAGTGTAAATGGGCCCTAAGAACAACCTAGCATCCATACAGGTAGTATAAACTAGGGATGCACCGATACCAATACCAGTATCAGTAACGGTGCCGATACCGAGTATTTGTGTGAGTACTCGCCCAAATGCTCTGATATTGGAAGATCTCCCTCTAACCGGCAGTACTGAGGGAGCATGGAGATGGCTTCCTTTCCAATAAGGAAGCTGGGTGGTGGGTTATGACCCGCCTCCTGATTGGTTAGGAGACCGGTTTCACTTTCTGCTAGCCAGACTGGCTTCCTAACCAGTCAGGAAGCCGGGCGGCACGCAATGACCCGCCTCCGGGCTTCCTGGTTGGTCAGGCTGCCTAGGCAAGTGAAATGAATATTAAAATGAAATGAAATTTTACAGGGTTATTCACAAAATGGTGAAGAGTTTGGAGAAGGCAGGAGAAGTGATCAATCTAGGACAACATAGCTGAACTGGAAAGTGAGCTGAATTGGAGAATTTTTCCAAATGTTGTCCTAGATTGTTCACTTCTCCGGCCTTCTCCAAACTCTTCACCATTTTGTGAATAACCCTGTAAAATGTCATTTCATTTTAATATTCATTTCACTTGCCTAGGCAGCCTGACCAACCAGGAAGCCAGGAGGCGGGTCATTGCAACCTAAACCTTGGCCCTGCAGACGTCAGCACTCACCTCTCTCCACCTCCGCTCTGTCGGTGTCCTCACATCTAATGCAAGTAAGTGGACCTGCATAAGACATGATGATGTCAGTGATCCTTAGACCACCAGAGCCCAGGGGAGAAGAGGCTTTAGGGACCGGTCTAGCAGCCCGGAGGGACTGAGGATCATGGAAAAAAAAAATCTGCTTTATTTGGATACCCTAGTCCAGGGGTAGGCAACCTTGGTTCTCCAGCTATCATGCTTCTGCCTCTGGGAGTCATGTCTGTGGCTTGCAATGCCTTATGGGATTTGTAGTTTCAGCACATCTGGAGAGCCAAGGTTGCCTACCCCTGCCCTAAACAAACCAAACACTTAACCCTTGCACTGCAGGGTAGCCCCACTCCAAGGGTAAGTTTGTGATTTTCCAGGAGTTCTTTAAAGTAGTGTGATCATTGGCAGCTTATACTTACAAATACATAAGAGAATAAGAAACACCACATATGTGACAAGCTCGCGGAGCACGCTCTTCAGGTATTTCTCTCTGGTAGTTATACGATCTTCTGTGTATCTTGTACCCCAGAGACCTGTACAAGAAGAAAAAAGGAAACATGTGAAGACACTGTTCATGTAAGTGCTAAAAACAAAACTGTTGATCCTGCCAGAAATCCAGAGAGCTCATAACTTTCTGTAGTGGGCTGACAACAGTGCTTCCTCTGCTGCACTGAAATCCTACAATGTTAACAGCTCTGCCCAGCTCCCCCTTGAACTACAGAAGGCCTTGCTCTTCATTATGAATTAGAAGAGGAGAAGGTGTTCTATAGTCCAAATAGGGATTGAGCAGCCTAGGGTGACAACACAGCTCCTTCATAGTAAAGTGATTTTGTGTTGTCACCCTAATACAGGAAGTGTGTTACGGGCAGAATCACCAAGTGAAAATAAAAAGGAAATATTGCCTGAAAAAAAACAACAAATGCAGCCACAACTAAGGACTGCTAGGCCTCCTTCACATAGTTGTTACTGTACATTTGACCTAAAAAGCAAATATACAAAAGAACATTCGTTTCCGCCTCTATTTGCACAGAACGCACATTCACAGAGTTTTGCAGGCCCAATCCCCCTGCATATTTGTTTTTTATAAATAGAACCCAGAATGGTGAAACTAAGGGGGTCATTCACGAAGGAGCCGAAGGATCCATTCGTAGCTTTGGCTGTTCCTTCGGCTCTCTTCGTGCCGCCCGGACCCCTTCGGTTCAGTCGATTGGGAGAGCTGCTGTACGGGCCATTCACTATAGCCCGTACAGCAGCCGAGCGGCTCAGCCGAGCCAAAGGCATATGCTTTGGCTCGACTGAACGGAAGTGACAGCCGAAGCTGGGAGAACAGCCTGTCGAAGGCTGGCCGTAAGCCCCGCAAATGACAGCTGGGCGGAGCCAGCCGTGATCTCACGACTGGCTTCACCCAGTTGTAATGACAGATCAGCGTCCCAAATGACGCTGAACTGTCATTAAACAATAACAACTAGTTGGACGTCATGGCCGGCTCCGCCCAGTTGTTATTCATTGGCTGGTACCTGCTAGAAGACTCCAAGAAATGATTGGGTGGCTTCATGCCCAAGTCACACTGACCATTTCATAGCAGCGATTTCTAGCAGCCACACAAATGTTTTCCTTAGTGTTCACAGGCAATAGAAGGTCTCTGAAGGTTCTGCTGAAATTCCCAGCCATTTGTAGCACCAGAATCGCCACTCCTGTCATCCAATGTAGCCGCTGATGGTAATGGCACACCCGCTGCTTAAATAAGCATTGCAACCAGCTACAGCAGCAGATTTAAAAATGTCGCAGATGTTGCATTTTTATGTAGCGGTTACTGTATTCAGACAGCCGGCGCCTGACGCTGTCAGAATACCTGAGCAGTGACTGCATCCGATTGGCTGCAGTCACCCTTTGCCCTAAAATGTTCAATCTGGCTCCTATAAGAGAGGTCAACTGAAAAATTGCCTTTTTCCAAACCAGCACTGCCACTCGCAGTTTCAATTTCAAGCTTTGGGTAGCCAGCTTGAGGCAGAACTCCGGGGCAATCAAATCTTAACCCTTGCAGTGGGGCTACCCCTGCACTGCCAGTGTGAAGTGCTCGTTTTGTTTAGGGAACTAAGATAACAAAGTTATACTCACCTGAACCACGATCCTGACTTGCTCTTACACCTCTGCCTCCAGCCTCAATCCCCCTCCACTCTAGTGGTTTAAGGCCCTGTGAGTCATCACATTCTATACAGTGTATAGAACATCAGGACGCTGAGGGACAGTCCATTGCTGGAGCTGAGGGGTAGCAAGGCTGAGGGGAGCAGTCTAGGAGCCAGCCGGGATTGTGCTTCAGGTGAGTATAACTTTGATTTGCTTAGCTTCCTAGACAAAACAAGCACCTAACCCTTGCAGTGTGGGGGTAGCCCCCCTGCAAGGGTTAAGATTTCACTTGCCTGGAGTTCTACTTTAAGAAAAGAAATACAATTGCACTTCCCACTCCACCTTTTGTAGACTACAATGTTGTCTAGGGGATGATCCAATATAGAAAAATAGTTGCTTCACTCCATGGTCCTGCACTATATTGCCAAAAGTACTGGGGACACCCCTCCAAATCGTTGGATTCAGGTGTGCCGTGAAATGTCCTTGCTACTAAATATTCCACGGTCAACTGTTAGTGGTATTATAACACAGTGGAAGCAACTGGGAACAGCAGCAACTCAGCCACGAAGTGGTAGGCCACGTAAAATGACAGAGCAGGGTCAGCGCATGCTGAAGTGCGCAGAAGTCACCAACTGTCTGCAGAGTAAATAGCTACAGACCTCCAAACTTCGTGTGGCCTTCAGATTGGCACAACAACAGTGCGTAGAGAGCTTCATGGAATGGGTTTCCATGGCCGAGCAGCTGCATCCAAGCCTTACATCACCAAGTGCAATGCAAAGCGTGGGATGCAGTGGTGTAAAGCACACCGCCACTGGACTCTAGAGAAGTGGAGACGTGTTCTCTGGAGTGACGAATCACGCTTCTCTGTCTGGCAATCTGATGGACGTGTCTGGGTTTGGCGGTTGCCAGGAGAACGGTACTTGCCTGACTGCATTGTGCCAAGTGGTGGAGGGGGATTATGGTGGGGGGTTGTTTTGCAGGGGTTGGGCTTGGCCCCTTAGTTCCAGTGAAGGAAACTCTTAAGGCATCAGCATACCAAGACATTTTGGACAATTTCATGCTCCTAACTTTGTGGGAGGAGTTTGGGGATGGCCCCTCCCTGTTCCAACATTACCGCGCACCAGTGCACAAAGCAAGGTCCATAAAGACATGGATGAGTGAGTTTGGGGTGGAGGAACTTGACTGGCCTGCACAGAGTCCTGACCTCAACCCGATAGAACACCTTTGGGATGAATTAGAGCGAAGACTGCGAGGCAAGCCTTCTCGTCCAGCATCAGCACCTGACTTCACAAATCTGCTTCTGGAAGAATGGTCAAACATTCCCATAGACACACTTCTAGACCTTGTGAACATCCTTCCCAGAAGAGTTGAAGCTGTTATAGCTGCAAAGGGTGAGCCAACTCAATAATGAACCCTACGGACTAAGACTGGGATGCCATTAAAGTTCATGTGCGAGTAAAGGCAGGTGTCCCAATACTTTTGGTAATGTAGTGTGTGTAGGTAATTATATATATATATTTATTTTTTCAGGGTTTAAAAAACTGTAGACAAAGATAGAATAGGCACTCAAAAGGACTTCCAAAGGAGGATGAGGGAAGCCAAATGTTTGCGTTATTATGCCAACGTTTTGGCCAGCCCGAGCCCACCTTTTTTCAAGGCCATTGAGAAAAGTGGGCTGTGACTCACAGAAACGCCGGCATAACAACACAAACATTTGGCTTTCCTCATCCTCTTTTGATCGCCTACTTTTGGCTCTCTCTCTATGTATATACTGTATATCAGGGGTGGACAACTGCAGTTCTCCAGCTGTTGTGGAACTACAAGTCCCATGAGGCATTGGAAGACTCTGACAGTTACAGGCATGACTCCCAGAGGCAGATGCAGGGATTTGTAGATAAAAAAAAACAGCTGGCGTTGCCACCACTGCTGTATATTGAGAGACTTATAGATATAGAGAGCTACATTGAGAAATATATAACTAATATTGAACACCAACATCTACAGTACACAGATCAATCAGCACCCATGTGGTGCTGTAAGTTACCTCGGACAGTGTGCAGGATCTTTGGCCATCCTTCCAGCTCCTGAGTCGGCTCAGCTCCTTGGTTGGCGGTGCCAGTTACAGTGCCAGGCTCTCCTCTCCTCCTCCTCCCCCTCTGCCCCTGTCCTCCGATACTATTGGGATGGTGGTGATATCCGACCAGGCCAGTGCTGCCTCCACTACTGGAGGATACCAGGGATGAAGACCTCCGGGCATGTCCTGCAGAAGGATGCCACTCCACATCCATCTCTACCACCGTGCCCTCTTCTCCGTCCTCCTCCTCTTCTTCCATGCCGTCCTCCTCTGCTTCGAAGCCCGGATTGTCCCTGCTCCACGCCTGTCGGGAACAGGAGGAGAGAGGGGACGGGGTGGATCCCCCTGGGGGCGCCCCTTGTCTGGGAATGGTGTCCATTTCCATCATCCTGGGGGGGGAGGAGGAGGCTGGCACCGTCTTCATCTCCAGATCGCCCTTTCTCCTCTTCTTCCTCTCCTCTCCGTCCAGTTCTGGGGGCGGCTGGGGCTTGACACGGCTGGGGTTCACCATACTGCGGCTGGGCAGCGGCTCTCCTTGCCCCCCTGTCCAGCAGCCATCTTAGCTCCAACTTTTTTCCTTGTATTGATGAGTGACTTTATTTCGTGTTTCCCTTCTGGAATCCCGCCCTCCTTCCTCTCTACACAGACCCGTTATCCGGAGAGCAGGAAAAGGCTGTGCTTGAAGCTTGGCAACCAGGTCCCTGCCCCTCCCCCCCTTCACCAACTCTGTGAAACTTTCCTATGAGGAGGACTCCATTATGTCATTGTGTGTGAGCTTCACAACATAAGGCAACCTGCCATTTATACTCACAGTTTTCAAGGGAAATTCCAGCTTTTGTAATAAAAATACTTCAGAAAAGAAAACAAAATGGGCATTTGTTATATTTGTGTATTGGAGACTGTAAAGCCTTGCAACCTTAGGTGCAATGCTCTGCCTCCTGCAGACCCTTCCTCCTGTCCATGTCCATACTGAGGTACAGACATTCAGTAACATGGATGAGGAAGAATGAATGACTACAAGTCCCTCTGCTGCTGTTGCTGATGGGGCTTGTAGTTTCTCCATGGCGGAACTACACAGGGCTGCACCGAATTTGTAAACCAGCCTGTGGGGAGAGGAACCCTGAAATTCTGGGGAGGGGGGGAAGCGATGTGACCATGTTTCATATATGACTGTAACAGAAAAACATTTGCTTTAGGAAATAAGCCCCAGCAAGGTCGTCCTTATAATGAGGCATCCTGAGACCTGCATCTCTTAGGCCCCATTTATACCAGTGCGACAGCGTTTCAGTGCATGCAATTTTTGTAAGCATTTTTTATGGGCGTTTCAGTGCTGGAATGCATTTTAAAAAGCCCAAAAAAACACTAATCAGTGCATTTTCGTTGAAGTCTGTATGAAAAACGCACTAATCAGCGCGACAAAAGTAGCTCAGGGAGCATCTCAGGCAAAGCGTTTGCATGAACGGTCCACATAGGAATGTAGGGTTTTTTAATGTCTGCATTTCAGCCTGGTGTGAACGGGATGTTAGAGTCACAAATGAGGCCCCCTTTCCAGCCAGAGCGTCCCCGGTTTTGGGCCATACACATCTCTCCACCCAGTTCTTAGCAACCTGGGACTCTCTGGCCGGCGTCGCACCAAGCTCCTGGAAACCGGTGCTGTCAGTGAGCTGAGTGGGACACCGGCCAGAGCTGGGCGGTGAGATGATCTCCCCCCGCCATTACCGTGCATCACCAGCACCTGCCCCCCTTCCCCGCGGTCTCAGATGGCAAAAAGGCAAGGAACACCCCTGAGTCCCAATAATTGCAGACACACAGAATTAGGGTACGTTCACACCACGCATTGTGGCCGTCTCAGCTTTTTGTGGGGCAGGCCCCACGGTATTGCAAGGCATATTATGCCTGCGATCCGGTCCTGTGCGATCAAAATGCTGCAAGCGCTATTTTGATGCCAATGCCTTACTGGCTCCTATGCAATAAATATAGTAAATGCACATTTTTCTGTTATTTTTTCTACGTGTGCATTTATTATTTTTTCAGAAGGTGAAATTTTCCTTAAAAGTCTTTTTTCTGTAGAAAAAAAAAAAAAAGATCCGCATTCAGCTGTGCAGAGATTTCTGTATGAATTTGGTAGAATGGAACCCGACGTTGGCTATAATAGTACATGGAAAGAACTTCTGATTATTTTTTTCTACTTTTGTACATATGCTACATATCATGTGTGATTACATACTCTTCTATCACTCACAATGACTTTTTATTGCCTGCTTGATGTCATTCTTTATAGGGAGGGAGATGCAGAAATCGTTTGTTAGGATGGTTGCTAGGCAACAGGATAACTAGCCTTTGCTGAACAGAGGGAGGAGGTGAATGTACATACAGATAATTGACCATTTGCAGCCTATGTGTGAAGTGAAACTGGGTAACCAAATATATTCTTATAGCTGTTGTCCTAACATCTCAAGTACAGAGCAATATTATGGTCCTAGACAAAGGTGAATTGTACTAACACTTTATGTACGTTATTAAAGTGACACTACACTTACCTTAACTATTAACAAAAATGTATCTTATTTGTATATCACTCAGCTGTAGATCCTCACATCATCTCTGACTTCATCCTGACACTGTCCTTCCTTCTGGAAGAGGGGCTACTTTTGTTCTATTCTGTCTATTATGTGACAGGATTCCTGACTACATAAAATCTTTTTATAAAAAGTGTTTGTTTTTTTGTTAAAGTGTAAGAACATTTTCAAAAAGTGTTTTTTTTAAAGTTTCCTTACCTCTCCCCATTACACTGGGCAGATATTCAGTAACCTACCCTCCCCCCTTTCAGCCACATAGTTATCAAGTTGTGGAATCAAGTCCCCTGGCATCAATGTAGCCGGCCCATCCTCTTCTTACTGCTGCCCACGCATGCGGAGTAGAACCCCATAGATGTCTATGGGGCGGGTAGATGGGCAGTGATCGCTTTTAGCTGCTGCCTTATCCATAGCATCCTGCTTTTTTGTGGGCTTTTGTTTTATGGAGGTGGTAATTTGGGGGTTCATTCTTTTAAAGAGTATATTGGCTTTTATTTTGAGAGGGCTTTTTTTCCGCTTGGGGTGCACAAAGCATCTACTGCACTCCCTACCCCATTGATAAAATAAAAGTTTGGCATATACCAGTTAGGCCTATTATCCTTCTTTAAAACTGTTCTACTTCAGGGCAGTTTTACACTGCTATATAATCTGCAATCTATATGGAGTAAAACACCTGTCTGTGATCTTTATCTCTAATACATGGGGGCCGAGTCTTACTCATAAAACTGTCCTGTTGCTGGGCAAGTTTACACTGCTGTATTATCTGCAGTCTGTTTTTTAGTAAAACACCGACCAGTGCTCTTTGTCTCTAATACATGAAGGCTGAGTCATACTCATTAAATTGCTCTGTTGCTGGCCACTTTTTACACCTCTGTATTATCTGCTGTATCTAAATTCTTAATGGGAGCTTGATGGAAATTGGCCAGTGGCAAGACAGTTTTGCGTTAGCAAGTATAGGGAAGGCCTCATCGAACCACTGTTCAATTTCTATGTGCTGTCCAAAGCAGACCTATTACTGCTTGATTTAAAAAAACATGCATCTCTGCTGAAAATACCTAAGAAAGCCCTTTGTTTAAAGTTGAGATTATTCCAATTAGGGTAATGCTGATGTGCTAAATGTTAAAGAAAATACATTCTGCATCCAAAAATGCATCCAGAGTACGTTTTTGTTGAGTCTGTATGTCAAAATTGCGCCGTCCTGTATCAGCATTGGTATGTTTCTATAGAAGTAGCCATGTTACCATGCCATATCTTACCTATTAGTCCTAAAAGGTCAGAATTGACTAACAGGATTACCCCTAGAATCCAATGGGATTTGTGGCTAATTTTGGGTTCACCCAAACCCTCAACAAATGTAACCTGGGTAGATATGTTCATCCCTAGTTGAGAGGCACGGTTAAGTGTTAAGATCAGTTTATGTATTAGAGATAGGTTAGAAGGCACTGACATGAGAGCTAATATTTATATTCATGTTTGTTTCATTGGCAAAAGCCCTGTGCCAGGGTAAAATGTGTTAGATATTTTGAAGTCAGAAATCAATGTATGGTGTCCAAGAAACCTGGACACTTAGCCTTCTGCAGACTTCAAAAATGTATCAGTCATCTCACTAAAACTGAATGACTATTTACTGTAATCTTTAAATTTGCATTGGTGATCTTGGCACAGTAATCACTGAATCATTTATACATTGCTTCATATCATGGATTTCATTATTATTATTATTATTATTTGCTAAACCATCAAACTGTTGATGATGGATATACTGGGAAATAGATGCATTCCCAGAGGTTATCAGAGATGACTAATACATAGCTGCCTAAATAATGTACATTCAGTCTAGTAGACTCTATTACCCCCTCTGTCAGGTAAATATCCAATTAATCTGACATATTAGTGAACTGGTTACAAGCAATTAAAAGGACCACTCACCATTTCACTAATGGCAGAGTGTTCAGTGGGCCTCTCCATACACCCGGGCTCCTTTTTGCCATCCAATATGGATAGCACATTTAATGCCACAGGAGGATATGGGGCCAAGACTCCACACCTCCATGACATTAGCAGCCTAAAATGAAAATCGGATATCCTTTTAATGTGCTGGCCTCACAGAGGGTGGGTCCTTGCACTGTAACCCTCTATGGCATTAAAAGTGACATCTCTATTGGATTGGGGTGTGGCACATTGCCTATTTATAAAAATGGGGGGTGTGGTAGAGGTATGTGCATTGCCTATGTATAAAAATGGGGGGGGTCCATAACCTATATAAAAATAGGGGTGTGGCAGGGGTGTGTCAATTACCTATATAAAACTGGTGGCATGGCTGGGGTGTGTCCATTGCCTAAATACATTCAGCTGGAAGGTGTCCCTCTTTCTCATATCAGGAAGTTTAGAGGTATGGAACATGCTTATTCCGGTTTCATCATAGACGCCTGGTAATAACATTACAACTTGACACAGAAGAGAATAATGTGTATAGATCTTTATTAAAATAAAAATTTTGATATTGCATATAGGTGATTATACAGGAAGTAAGATAAGTGATTGTGAGGCTCAAACTTACCTAATTTCTATACAGTCATTACAGTCAAGTAAAAATGCATGCAGTAGAAAGAGGTTTATTTCTGCAATGCACAAAATACTGGAAATTGCATATATGTCCCTAGTGTTATGAAAGTAGTCTATTAGTGATGTGTCAAATATATATCAGCAGCAGATACAATAAACATTCATATCCATAAGTTATTGTGGAAGCTCACTTTTGAGCCAGTACAGTAATAAAGGCCTCTCATACACACCGATTTGTTACACTGGCTAGGTAGTGGTTGCATCAATGATACACCACCGATTTCAATTCATGGGAAGATTTTATAGCAGCTAGGGGATTTTACATCTATACGTTGGTGGTTATGACCAAGACCCATACCATCATGCAGTAAAACATTAACATTGTCTCATAATTAGGTTAGGGTTAGCAGTTTTGGGCATACTGATCATATATAGATCTATATAGATCTGCATAGATCTATATATATCAGACATGGAAGCTGGAAAACCACGTGCATGACTCCATATGAGGTTATAAAAAGTGAACTGCATTAATGACATTACATAAACTATTCACTCAAATAGAAAGACGGAAGGCAGAAACAATGAATGTCATGATAAGCTGACATGCTTAAGGCTGGAAGAGTGGAGTTTTTGTTGTTCTTTCTTCGGAGCTCTCTTCAGAAGTGTCGGGAACAGTGGATGTCTCCAGGATACCCTGCAATAAGTTCTGCTTAGTGCTGTGCTCTTGGCTATCTTCTTCTGAACTGGATGGAGACTGGCTGCTTGTGCTCTCAGTGGTTGTACTTTCAGAAGATGATTGCTCCGAGGAGCTGCTTTGAGGTTTCTATGCCGAAATACAAGATAAACACAGTTAGAAAAATTCAATTCATGCTGGATTATGCTTTTTTTAATTGTTGTAGCAGTGTTTCTAAACATAGGTTAGTCATGAGCCACCTTCACACTCATTTCTAGTATTTGAGCACCATTGATGGCCAATGTGCCTGGTATTGGAGGCCTCCTTGTGATAGCAATAAAATAAAAAAAATTAAATAAACCATAAAAACTGTCTACAGATTTAAATTGTAATAGAATTTTTTAATGAAAGGTAAAAGCCCCTGTACCCATGCATACATGAATGCAAATTCGGGCAAGGCACACACAAATGCATAAGCAAAGATTGAGCAATACATATTAGGTATTGCTGTAGGTGCCAGAGAGTGAGAAATAACTTGAGGTTCAACATTTTTGGTTAACTCTAAACTAATGAGTTGTAAAGGTTTTCAAGCAATCACCGATTGGCTAATGTTGGGTATTTTTTCCCCATTTCCTGGGATTGACATATTTGGTATCTGTTTACCCGACACAATCTAATAATCCCCACACAGCTACCCCCTCATGCATCACTTGCCCCTCCCTTTTAGATTGTAAGCCCTCACGGGCAGGGTCCTCCTTACCATCTTGTCTTGAATTGTATTGTGATTGTAATGTCTTCCTTATATTGTAAAGCGCTGCGCAAACTGTTGGCGCTATATAAATCCTGTATAATAGTAATAATAATAATCTAATCTTTTTATAGTAGTCATTCACAATTTGATGAAGTTCTTCTTCAAGTTAGGCTGAAAAGCATATGTCATTGAAGCGGTTCATTGGCGTGTTGTGGCGTGTTGTGTGGCTCCAAGGACTGCTTAATTTAACCCTGCTCCTTTAAGACCCACCCATCATTAGCAAAATTTGGCCACACCCACTATTTGGTTTGATGCGCTGTGTGTGCCACTTTTCTACTCCCCTCCAGGGTCCAGGGCCTGCACCAATTCTCTTACAATAAAAGCTCTCAGGAAAGTGAGGTGTTATGATCCAGAGCACCTCCAGGTGGCGCTGGAGCTAAGCCCTACAGTTCCTGTGCTCACCTGCAGGTGTATCCAGGCAGCCAGGAACTGTTAGGTGCCAGTCCACCACTGGGTGGTGCTGGAACCTGCAGCTCCAGTGCTCACCTGCGGGTGTCTCCCAGCTGCTAGCAATTAGCCATAATCTGGTGCTTTCCTGGGAGGGTATTTAAACCCTCCCTGCAGTCAGGACGATGGCTCGGTATCTTATCAGTTCCTGTGAGTCCGGAACCCTGCTTGCAGTCCTGAACCCTGCTTGCAGTCCTGAACCCTGTTTGCAGTCCTTGGGCCCTGTTATCTGTTTGCAGTCCTAAACCCTGTTTGCAGTCCTGAACCCTGTTTGCAGTCCTGGGGCCCTGAGCCCTGTTACCTGTTTTTGTAGTCCTGATTCCTGCTTGTTCTTTATGTTGCTGTTTATAATAAATTTTATATATACTCATTGGCCTTGTCTAAGTGTGGTCACATATTTGGTCCTCCCGTGGGGGTGTCTGCATGCGGTGTGAGGACACCTGCGTACGGTACCCTGACAGGAGGTGTGAAACATAACACTTTGCATATTTACAACTGCTGTAAATTGATTATTAAGTCATCATTTACCATGATAAATTAATTTAAATAAATACAAAATTCAATTAATTAAAATAAACCGTATTACCTGTTCAGCGGCACGTCTACGGCGCAGGTTTTCTGTCATTGCTTGACCAGCTGTTGTCCCATCAGCGGTAGGAACAATTCTCAATTCTTCAGAGGAGGAGGAAGAGGAGGAGTCAGGGAATGAGATGGATTTGCTGTGACTTTCGCTTGAAGATACATACTACGGGAAAAATATAATATTTACTAAACACATAGGGGTTGATTTACTAACCTTATAAACACACCACGAACATGTATACACCTCTGTAGTGTGTTCCCTCCCAGCATGATCTATGGGTGGAATCTAAACACCTTTGTAGTGTGTACACACCCAGCAGGTGTGTTGTGCAAAGCCCTGCATGAATTACAAGGTGATGTTGTGTAAATTAGCTCTATGTTGTGTTGCTTGCGTTGATGAATGCAGGAATGTAAATGCATGAGCTAACCATTTTTGTCTGAACTGTGAAGCCGCATTATATATGCATCATGTGCATGATTTTTCCATATATGGCATTAGTGGAAATATGCTTTTAGAGACTTTTTGGTTGATAAATACGTTTTGCTGTGTGAAAATCACACGCACCTGGTGCGTGCGTGTGTTTAGGTTAGTAAATCACCCCCATAGAATTCAAAACTGTCAAGTGTACATATATCATAACCACATATCGTATTTTGCGGTCTATAAGACGCTCCGGACGATAGGACGCATGGCTTCTGTGACAGAAATTCTATGACAGAAATTCTGTCACAGAAGCTGCAGTTAGTGACTGCTGAGACAGGTGGCGCTGTCTCAGTAATCACACAGAGCAGACGAAGAACGTCGGTCTTCGTCTGCTCAATGGGCTCTATGGTGAGCTCCTATGGGGGATCGTGACGGGTCACAGTCCCACAGAGGAACGGGAGACCCAGAAAACCTCGGCGGGGGGCGGACACTATCGCCGATGCCGCCGCTGCTCGATTTAATACAAGGGATCTAGTTAGATCGCTTGTATTAAACGAACAGCGGCTCCCACTGTACATTCAGCTCTGCTTGTCAGGAGCAGGGCTGAATGTACAAAAAGAAACTACTCGCCCGGCGCCCGAAACTGCATGTCCCGGGTGTCGGGCGATAGGTATTCGCTCCATAAGACGCAGGCACATTTTCCCCCTCCTTTTGGGGGAAAAAAAGTGCGTCTTATGGAGCGAAAAATACGGTAATCTTATGTATACCTGTGAATAGAGTTTAGTTCTGGGGTCAGAAGTTTCTAATTGTTTGTTAATGCACACTAAAAAAAGATTATTTATTATTTTCTTCACCCAAGACTCACACAACTTTCATCCAAGAGTTCTACTGCGCATGCGCCCGCCCCAAGATCTTTTGCGGCCGTACGAGCAGTTCCTCATTCTCGGCGCGGGAGCGCGCAAAGAAAAAAAGGTACGTTTAAACCGCTGTTAGCAGTAGATATAGGCAAAAAAACCAGGAGGGTTTAGCACCCCTTTAATTAATATGCTAGGGAATGTTAATATAGAAATTACAGACATAATAATTCCAACTTCCCAAATCACTGGCTCTAACCTGAATTCTAGGTTGTGACTCTGCCATTTGTCCCAAATAAATCCTGTAAATTCAGGTGGTCATCTGCTTGAGGACCAGTCCTAAGGCAGCATATTCACTGCTGACATCAGGGAATCCTGCTCAATCAAACTACTTGCTGTTTATTGGCTGACATATTACTATGCAGCACTGCTCACTACCCAAACTATGGGCGACTTTTTTTTACTGACCGGCATGTAATCCTTAAAAACAAAATGGTGGCTCTCAGTGTTGTGCTGAGGTGTATACAGGAACCCACATGTCTGCCACATGAACTGGTGTGAATCCATTGATAGGCAAAGTACAGAGGTGCCTGATAACCTACACACATTTGCAGAAATGATATATGCCAAAACAAATGTTCTTTAGTTGTCTCTTTACAAGGGAATGTATTTTCAAAATTGTGTTAATGTAATATCACACTATAGCCATTAGATGGCACTGAGGAGCATAATAAATACTTATTTCCTATGCTCCTTTAGCTCCATCTAGTCACCATAATGTGATATTACATGAAAACATTTAACAATTCATTGTACTTGTAAAGAAAATACTAAAAAAAATTGGTTTTGGCATATATTCTCACAGACCGAAGGTTAACAGATGTTCACAGGGCGAATGGCACCGCAAATTGTTTATACATAGACCCCTTAGTGTTTGACTGGCAAACCTCCTTAAAACCTACAGAATGTAAGATTCATTCTTATGGTATTGAGCAGTTTAACTTTTTGTTGGCAGTCACTTTGTTTGTAAAATAATGAAATCCTTGCAAATGAAGTGATTGCCAGCAAGTGGTTGTTCATGAAGTTAACCCTTAAAACAAATGATGCTTATGTCTAAAGCAGTCTTTCCAGTATGTAGACATAGTATAGCTTTGTGACCTTTACCTGTCTTAAAGCACGTCTGAGACGTGGGCTGTCACCTCTTGGTTCATCGGTTAAGGGCATCAGTGTAATATTTACTGGGGGGGTTGTGAACTCTTCTGAAGAAGACGTATCTCGGGATGAATCTGATTTGTGGCTTTCAGATGAATCCTAAAAACATAGGAAAATAATAATAATAATATTAACCCAAGCAGTGTTAGAACTACTTTTGGTGTAGTAAGTGTGATCTACTGGCTGAATTAAGACCTAACCTTGACAGCCTTCCCACTAATAACAGTCTAGGGGCTACTGTGCATAAACCCAGTGCTTGTAAATGTAGAGTTGGATAAACTTTCAAATTCAAAATACTATTCATGTGTTTGAAAATGACACAAAGCTATATACTATAAATAAAACCATGGATGATGTCTTTAACATATCTAAACACTTTGGTTAATGGGGAAGCTACATGGCTAATGATTTTTAATGTGGACCTCATAAACTAATTTTAGGAAACACTGAAATGTATCGGGGAAAAAGACAAAGCTTGTATTATTTGACATTTGTCCTGCAAATATAAAAAAATATATATATACTAACCATGTGAGAGGAATTTGAGTCTGATAGCTAAAAGAAAAAAAAAAAATAGAATAAATATGTTATCTTATAAGAAAGTAATCTGTCTGTAAGATGGTTTTTAAGCTTCACCTCATTTTGGAATAATCTTTAATGAACAAATTCATATTTCTCATGTAAAGGAATAGACACGCTATTCCTATATGTGTTCTTACACAGTATAAGCAAACAATTAAACTAATATGCGGTTATGCACAAATTTTCCACAAACATGAAGGAATTTTAGAGTTATATATTATTAAGTGACCTAAACACCACTCCATTTCTTCGAAATGGACCCCGAAGTCCACTGGCACACACTAAAGGAGTGTCAATCTCCTGAATGCCCTGCAGCTCCCTCGGGTTCCTGACCTGCATATCAATACTGTATCCTGTAATGACATGGAGGTCAGCAGGATGACCAGGATGCTCCTTGTTCAGAGGGTCCCCATGTTATTGAATTTTGCTAAACACCTTTGACAAATTACTCGATTGTAACTATCGCAGGCAAGCTGTAGGCTGCATGCATGTACCATTTCATGTACATTGACTTCCATCATCAGCTGCAGTACAGTCCTAATTAGAATGCTTATTCTCTTGCTACTAATAACGGAGTTCAGGAAAATGTGGTGCAGTTTAGAGATGCAAACTTATTCTAAAAATAATTAAGGCTCAGTTCACAAAGCTTTATCACAAGGATAAGGATCTTTAGTTTCAGCCATGAAACCATAATTATACAATATATATAATCCGCGCTTATGGATATAAATAATATAATATAATTATTAAAAAAATAATAATAATAAAAGCTGCTGTGCTCGTGACACTGAGGTCAAATTGTATATAGACACACGCTGCACACCCATCTATATATGAAACCATAATTGTTCAATCTCATTGGACTTCACTGTATACGACTAAGATTTTTTTTGATAATAAGCATCATCATCCTTGAGCCTACGGTACAAAAAAGCATGGCAGCAGTCACAGTTTTCATAGTATCTACATCAGTCTATAATACCTCAAATTATATTTATAACGGTATGCCTACAATTGGTACTGAAAGGTGATACTAAAACACTGGAAGAGTAGGTGACTAAAGACTGCGTAGTACAGTGGGCCCATGCTGTTGCCCAATGCAATGATTGCCCTATTACTAGCATTCATTGATAGCATGAAATTCCCAAACTTTACCCATGCAATGCAAATAATATTTAAAAAGTTAAAACGAAAGGCATCACATTTGTTTTTTACACTACAGATCTGTCAGTGGATGACTTGCTTTTTTCATTTGTCACTGCATTGCACACAGCATGACGTACCTATTATTAGAGGCGTAAATACTCTCCAAAAGCTATTGTACAGTAAATAATTATTTTAAATATACTTAGCTCTAGGATTCTTTTGCCCACAAAATTTTTTTTAATAAAGCATAACGATTTATAGATACTTACTGGGTATGCATAGGCCAAGCCGACAAGGCATGCAATGAACACAGCAGTTTTCATCTTTAAATCAATATCTGAAAAATACAAAGTATATATTAATACTGTGATTATTCTAAGTCATCAGCTTAAAGAAGTGGAATGCAAGCAGTGAAATGACCAGCAGATGAAGCTGATTATATCCCTTACCTTAGCTTCTCTCTAATCCAGATGATACTGCAAAATGCAAGGAGCTCTCCGTCACTATTAAGCAATGATGCTGTGAAATCAGATGCAATGTTTTGCTGTGTAAGGGCTCAGGAGTAGCAGAATTTAAACTGTATCCACAAGCATCATCATCCAATCATCATCAGATTGGATAGTGACACAGTGAGGTTTCTGACCGCCTGACCTGCCCACACTCACCCACACTTCCTCTTGGTTTTGTGGTATTTCTGTCAACAGAACGCAACGTCTTCTACACTAACATTATTGTACAGTGTAATTAACTAGTTTCATTCCGATGCATGCTATTTGGCAATACGTAGGCAGTTTAAACAGTGATTTTATTATCTTTAGAGTTTTTTCTGAATAGACTGTATTATGGTCGAGGTACACACCTGTCTAGATTGTCTGGAAGTAAATGAAGGATTTGTAATGACTAATAGGTTCAACCACTACTGAAATGTAAGCTTAGAAATATTACAATGGATTCGAAAAGACAAATTACCAACACCTTGACTTTTTCTGATCAAACAAAATGTTTACATTTATAAATCAAGTGTATAAAATTTGATGTGTTTATTATTTATCCTGCAACGCGTTATCCAAAATGTGTTGAAAACCAGAAAGAGAAAATGTACAAAACTACAGCTTAAACCATAATGCAACAAGCAAATCTTAGCCATAAACATTTATCATGATTATTTGTAGTAGTACACGACTTTTGAAGATTTGTAGTATGAGCTGCTTAATGGGGGTTACTAGCATTTTCAGATGGGGAGGTCTATAATGGCAACCAACATCTTTCAGTACAGGTTTCCTCTAAAGATTCATCTCTTTCCCCAGATAACGGGTCAGTCCATCCAAAACTGACATTTCAGCTTTTAATATATGCTGGAAATGAAACCACCTGTCAATAGCCCGATATTAAAGGTGCCCATACACTGGTCGAATTTCGGCCGGTTTTTAATGTATCGGCCGAAGTTCATGTGTGGGACTGACAGCTCCCTTTCAGCCGGCATTACTCGATCAGCTGATCGAAGGAGCCGACTGGAAAATTTTCGATCGATCAGAGCCGGCAGCCAATGAGCTGCCCACTCTGATCGGGTATTCTGTCAGAATACAATGGGGACATTTATCAAAACTGGAGCAGAGAATAACTGGAGCAGTTGTGCATGGCAACCAATCAGCTTCTCTCTTCAGTTTGGTCTGTTAAGATTTGAAAATGAAAGAGAGATGTTGATTGGTTGCCATGGACATCTGCTCTAGCTTTTCTCTGCTCCAGTTTTGATAAATTCCCCTCAATGGAAACAGCAGGATTCCTCGCCCGACACGCTGTTTGTGTTGATGGAGGAATCGGATCAATTGTTTTCGTTCAGCCCGCGGGTTGAACGAAAAGAATTGATAGGTGTATGGCCAGCCTTAGTGAGATTTCTGCACTCCCTAGACCAGGGGTCAGCAACCTTAAACACTCAAAGAGCCATTTGGACCTGTTTCCCACAGAAAAGAAAACACCGGGAGCCACAAAACCCTTTTGACATCTAAAATGAAGATAACACTGCATATATAATTTTTTACCTTTATGTTATGTATATAGGTATATGTGGGCTTAGTAACGCACTGGACTCAGGGCTTAGTAATGCACTGGACTCAGGGGTCCCTTTACCTGTACCTCCTCCCAACTCCTCTTACCTAGTGCTGCTGGGGCCTGGCCTCCTCCACCCCCTCCCCTGTCACCACTGCCATGCCACCCCTGGTACAGCTGATACCACTGGGGGGGGTAAGAGACCCCCCCAGGCTGCCCAGACTTCTCACATGGATACCAGCCGTACCCCCTTGATGGCGGTGTTCTATCAAAGTTTGTGACTACGTTACAATGTGTGACCGGTGACGTGGTCACACATTTCACTGTAATCACGCCCAGTTTTTTGGCGGTGGAATGTGTGACCACCAATAGCTCAAGCATTTTAACGCTTTGTCAGCTGTTGAAGGGCAGATTGGCATCGCAAATCGTATGTGCAGGAGAATTGATCTGCCCTGGAACAGCTGTTCGGTCCTGAAATGTCACTTCTATCCGACTGAGTGCGATCTCACATTCCACCCCACTCACAAAGTCGGATAGAAGTGACATTTCAGGACCGAACAGTTGTTCGAGGGCAGATCAGTTCTGCACATACCATCTGCGGTGCCGATCTCCCCTGGAAAGGGAGCCGCAGCAGGGGGGTGAAATAGCCACATGCGGCTACGGTTCAGGTTGCTGACCCCTGCCCTAGACCTACACAACTGCTGTGTTCATTATTAGAGATTCCCACCCATCAGTTTTTGTGAAATTTTACATTAATTATTAAAACAACAGGAAGTCCCAGGGCATGCAAAGGTGGGTAGAAACAGCCAATACAATACTCCCAGGTAGGCAGGAATTTGGGGATTATGAGGGATCTTGCTCTAGGTGTTTCCAAGACTTATGAAAGCTAGGGGTTGACGCAGCCCATCACGCTCCACTTAAAACTAAAATATTTTAAGAAGTCTAAGCCTTTTGTAAGATAGATCATATAACTGTTCAAGTTTGGGAGTTAACAACACAATGGGGATGATTTATAACAGAGGGCGGATACAGCTATACATAGGAAACTGCAGAGTTTACTCTACCCTGTGCCTTCATTTTTACATCTAATTTATGAGATATAGAGTGCCGTGCAGAGCCTGCAGTGTCCTTTGGGGTGTTCTCTGCAAAAAGCTGCAGAGCACACTCCCTAAAAGTATCCACCTCCCACCACCACTTATTGTTCCCATCGATTAGATGTTAGAGTGAAAAGCACATTTGTAAAGCACAATGTGCTAGAAGATTTAGTTGTTTGAAAAGCAGCATTATGGCTGCTTTTTATATCAGCCATAATGTCTATAGGTGCTCATCAATTATTAATAGAATTTCTAGATCCCATACCTTATTATTATTAGCAATTTCAATACGTTTCTGTTGGATTTGCAGAATCCTCATGTTTGCTTTTAGGTAAGGCTGAGCTTCTTGTTACATGATTATGTTCAATGCAACTTCTATGTGTGAAGAATATCAAGGAATTTACCAAGGCAGGGTTGATGATACATGGTATGCATCTTCATGTGGGTGAGAAACAGGTGTTCCTGGAATATTACATTACTCGCAACAATAAGATTTGAATCAGTGGGGTAGTTTAGTATACTACAACTATGCCAGGAAGAAAAGGAAAAAGTTAAAAAACATAATTCCTGTGTACATATCCAGTCTTCAAGAATAACTTTACTTTCTTTTTTTTTGCCCAAAATCCCCCTCAGCCTTCCTATTGCTCTTTCCCAATGGCAATAGAAGAACACTGGGATCCCAAGGAGATTTCTTCTTCATTGGGGCCTACGGATAAATTCTGCATGTGCTTGGTACGCCATGACCCATGACCCAAGAGACTTCAGAACCACTGGAGCCGCCATCAGCCATGGTGGGCTAAGAAGATAATTGGCTGACTTGAGGTCTATAGTAGGGTGTATAGGAGGAATGGGAGGGGTTGGAGAAGGTTGGCAATCTTTCGAAGGTTTAGTTATTCTTTAAGCCCTGTTATGTACAAAGGTGATATGGTCTATCTACCTGTTTCTTTTTTTTTAATCCAGGCATAGCTGTACTATATCAACCCACCCCACTGCTTGAAATTATTTTGTTGCAAGTAATCTGCCATTCCTGGAACACCATTCTAAAAGTGATAAATAAAGCTAGAGAATAAAAAAAGGAGATATCATACACACATATACACCTCATATGCTTAAAGTGATATTAAAGTCAAGGGTTTTTTAAGCTATTTTACATGCTGATCAAATCACTTACAGTGAATGCTGCTCCTTGATGTTTCAACATTTTACAGGGTTATTCACTAAGCTGTCTGAGGCAGCCAAGTGAATAACCTAGCCGTAGTGAGCCAAACAATGTTCGGCTACGGCTCAGTATGGTTGATTTCAGCCGTACATCCCACTCGGCTATTCTGCTTGGAACCTCTGTGGTACCGAGCAGTATACGAAATAAAATAAAAAAGTTGTAAAAAAAGTTGTAAAAAAGATTTAAAAATGTAACTAAATGTAAAATCTAAAAAAAATAAAGATTTAAAAAAAAAAGTAAAACAAAAACAAAAACAAAAAAATTGGGCGGAGCTAGCAGTGATGTCACGGGCGGCTCCACCCATTTGTCATTGTTTAACCAGTTGACATCCGCGGTGTTAAACCCCCTTCCCATCCAGGCCATTTTTCAGTATTCAGCGCTGCGGTACTTTGACTGACATTTATTCCGTCATGCAGCGCTGTACTGAAATGAATTTTATACCCTTTTTTGGGGACAGATAGAGCTTTCTTTTGGTGGTATTTATTCACCACTGGGGGTTTTATTTTTTTACTATATTAAGGAAAAATTACCGAAATTTAAAAAAAAAAACAGTTTCCCCTATATTAAATGATAAAACATTTATTATTACCCAATTTTTTGGTAAAATATAAAAGATGGGGTCACGTCGGGTAAAAAGACACTAAACATGTCAAGCCTTAAAATTGCGTGCGCGCGCGAAACCTCAAAAAACGATAATACCCAAAATTGGCCATAGGCGACGCTTTAAAAGCTGTTACCGCTCATCAGTTTAGTGTTATCAGTGATTGATGGCCCTAAAATGATTGCTCTCACTGCGACGTTCGCGGCGATATGTAACATGTGTAGCGCAATTGTAATTTTTGCGCGCTGGGGCACCGGACGCGTATTTACGTTTATAGGCGCGTAAACGTGGGGGTGGGGGAGTTAAACATTTTGGGGGGGTTTTTTCCCCTTTTTTTATATGTGACTTTTATTTTATTTTACTTTTTTATGTGTTACTTTTATTTTTTTTTATTTATATTTATTTTTTTGCACTTATTGTTATTGCTATTATATAGGGGGATAACAATCCCCCTATATAATAGCAAAGGCACACTGACAGGTCCTCTTTATGGAGACATTAGGGGTCTCTAGGACCCCTAATGTCACCTGTGGACCCCAAAAGAAGCTGATGAAGCATAGATCTGCGGACGCAAAAGAGCACATATAGGCGATCGGCGGGCTATGGACCCGCTGATCGCCTATATGTGAAACACCTGGTAACGGGTGTGTTTAATGGTCGGGTCTTTCCTGCCTGTGCGTGCCCGCTAGGGGGCGCGCGCGAGCAGAAAAAAATTGCCGTCTGGAGATGGCAACCCGCAAATGCAGCAGTGCCGTCCGTCCGTTTTTTTACTACGGGCGGACGGCAAGAGGTTAATTACAGTTCAGCGTCCAGCATTTGGGGACGCTGATCTGTCATTACAACTGGGTGGAGCCAGCCATGAGATCACGGCTTGCTCTGCCCAGCTGTCATTTGCAAGGTGTTCGGTCGGCCTTTGATCAGCCATCTGTCCCACTTCGGCTGTCATTTCCGCTCAGTCGAGCCGAAGCATATTCCTTCGGCTTGGCTGAGCCGCTTGGCCGCCTTTGGGAGCTGTACGGGCTATAGTGAATAGCCCGTACAGTAGCCCTTCGGTTCGACTGAAACGAAGGGCTCCCGCAACCGAAGCTAGCCGAAGGATCAGCCGAAGCTCTGGCTGATCCTTCAAATAGCTTTGTGAACAACAACCTTAGGTTCCTGCAGAAACAGCTATCCCCTGAGCACTGGCACTGATATCCTGTTTTAGGGTGGCTCCATTCTATTGTAGGGTCCTATGTAGCCACCCTTGTGTGTGCTAGAATGCTGTGTGTGTCTTCACAAACACACAGGCACAGCAAGGCTAGACGCTGCCCTCTCCCTATTCCCCTCTCCTCCTTTCTCCCATCTCCATTCTCCAAGCTAATATAGGGACAGCTGCTAGAGACTGTGCTGTCCCTTGTGATCTTGTACTGGACAGGAAGTACTGGACAGGAGAGAGTTAGGGGCAGCTGTTCAAAAACAAGATGACTAGGTGCTGGGCAACAATGGAAATAAATACTTCGCTAGGCAATGTATACTGCCTGTCCAAAAAAAAAGTCACCACCTGAATTTAGCTAGCAAATAGGTGAGGGCCTTCCATTGGATAATACATCTAGGTTCAGCAACATTATATTCCCAAAAAAGTGAGGTCAGCTGCCTACTTGAATATACTGCATGGCCAGGTTTTTCCATTGATGGATTTTTCTCTTTCCTAATGGCATGGGAATATACCAAAATGACTCAATGACACAATGCTCAAATTGTGAAAGAGTGGTTCAGGGAGCATGAGACATCATTTTCACATATGGATTGGCCACCACAGAGTCCACACCTTAAACCCATTGAGAATCTTTGGGATGTGCTGGAGAAGACTTTACACAGTGGTCCAACTCTCCCATTATCACTACAAGATCTTCTTGAAAAATGAATGCAACTTTGGATGGAAAGAAATGTTGAGACATTGCATAAGCTTATTGAAACAATGCCACGGCGAATGTGTGCTGTAATTGAAGCTAAAGACGGTCCCATGAGATATTAGAGTGTCTGACTTTTTTTTTTGGACAGGCAATGTATATTTGATCTCGATTCACTATTGAAAAAAGTTTGAGAGTTTAATTCTCCTTTAATTACTAGCAAATGCTCCTGCTACTTGGATAAAAAACCTTATGCAACCCAAGTTGTGTTTCTAAAACCCCATAGCAGTCTGCAATGACTATAGTTATGCTCTTTGCTAAGTGTTGAAAAACTGGTCCGTTTGAACTGTGGAGGCGGTGATGGAGAAAAGTTTCCTTGGACTGAAAGACGAACACTGAAGGAAATAGATTCAGCTTGTCCACTAGTACCAGTACTGAATATAAATTGGCTACATTATACAAAGAAAGGTCTTACTGGGTAAATTCATAGACGTCATTGCTGGAGCAATGAATATGAACCTAAAAAGAGCTCAGAGCAGATGCTGTTTACAGACAGGTGTGGTGTGCCAAAGATTATAGGGGGTCACAGAGTTGGACATGACTAAACAACATCAAACAGAATGGGATATACTATTGTAATTCTGAGCATACAGTTTTGTAAAGTGTTGGTAAAAGCTTGTGTCATTCATAAGCTATACGTTTTTTTGTGTATTACTGAGGAAGTGCAATTTTTTAAGCATTCTAACCTAAAATAGATCTATTTCCTACACAATCACATGATTATTTGCTAATGACTAGGAACATGGAAAGATGTTATTTAAATGCTGTGGCTAGACAGACAGCTGATGACAAACACTTAATAATGACATCCCAACCTCTAGCAGTCTGCTTCTCATTTTTCACTGCACATATTAAAAACGATCTATACTGTGTTCTTTTACTTTTATTTCCCAAACAGATTCAACACTTGAAGGATTTGCAAATGAAGCTTCCGGTACTTCTACTATCATATATCTGGAATAGATCCCTTTGTGACCGGAACATTTTATGGGTAGCTCACAAAGTGTTTGTCCCCATATATGTGTGTTAGGTCTCCGTTTGCATTTACTCTGATATTTCAGATATTGGTAGATGCTGTAGAGTTATCTGACCTTTTTAATTTGTCCATGTTGCTGGAGAGGAGGGGTGATTTAACCCATTCCCACCCATGATCTATTTATTAAGGTTATCCAGTGCAACTCTGTAAGAAGTGTTTCAGCTCTGACATAGTGATCACATGCAGGCTGGAGACTTTACAGTTAGTCTACAGATGAACACTGCCACTTTCAGGAGGCAGTGTTAATCTATTTAATACGGTTGCTGATCTATTTAATGGTGCAATCGTCAGATACAATTGCATTATTAAAAATAATAAATTCATGAAAAATAGAAAAAATGCAAAACTATACGTTTTTTGTACATTTTGTTGTGGAAATGTTACTAGGATGTGTTTTTAGTATATTGTAATATTGTCATCATGTCTCTCAGTGTCTGGATTTCTGGGCCATATGGACCATAGTAGATATCTTATGCGTGGCGGAGCAGTGTTTTCTTAGCGAGTGTGTGGACGCCAAGCTAGGGCCCCTGCACAAAATGCGGATTTATTGGTTTGGCGTGTATACAACTTGCTTTGAGGACATAGTATTATTTAAGATACATATCTGCCTTTATGAAAGGATCGTGCGTTCGTATTTCTGATGCATCTGATCAACGCGCTGGAGATAGTATGGTATTGTCCCTGCAGATAAGCACACATTTATAGGAATCATAGTAACGTTATTGGGCATTGCTCACTGAGCAGTGCTGGATAAGGTTCCTCCAGTGGTAATGGGAGATTGTGTTTGTGGGTCTGGATAGATGGCGGCAATGAAAAACATGTGGCTGTGCACACGGGTCTATGGGCTATGCACACCGCTTCTACTATGATACAGACATACACTCCCTTTTCTTTTGTGTACATGTGCTTTGTTGGCTGGCTATGATATGGTGATGTATTGAGGAAGTGATGTTGGTTGTTGACATCACTTCCTGGTTTCCTGTTTGAGACATCACTTCCTGTTTGAGACATCACTTCCTGTCTGACCTATATAAAATAAAGTGAGCCAGGAGACAAAGGCTCTAAGAACCGAACCACAGAACGAGCAGCATGAAAGCAACACCTGTGTCCTGACTCTACACTACTCTACAGAGGTACCTCCGGTCCTTGCACAAAAGAGCTTAATACAACTGTGCTTTTAAGCACGGGGGAAATTCTTTGTGTTTGGCGGCATACTTTGGTGCACTTTAGTGCCGCATGGATTTGTGCGTTTGACCAAGCGAATTTCCATAACAATTTGTAAGCCTATAATAAAAATAGTGCAAGGTACTTTTAATTAAAAATGTACAAAATAAAAGCCTTGTATGTCCTTAAAATATATAAGAAATATTTAGGCATGCAAATTAATTATAGAGTTATTGTTAAGTTAACCGAATGAAATGAAACATGCTGACCTTGCCAAATTTGGCCTGGGCATCTACTGTAGGCATCAATGATCTCTGGTCATGAAACAGCTAAGTAACCCTTTTACTTTGCCCTGCACGGTGGAATGAAAGGGTCACATTAACCAGACTAGCAATTTCTTACATTTCTCAAGAACACTTTTTTGAGTCCTTACTTTATTACTTAGAGGGGTATTTACTATGGAGCCGAAGGATCCAGCCGTAGCTTCAGATGGACCGAAGGGCTGCTGTACGGGCTATTCAAAATAGCTTGTACAGCAGCTGAAGCTGAGTTGAAGTGACAGCCGAAGCGTGGAGGAAGGTCAGCCGAAGGGCCAACCTTTCTCCACGCAAATGACAGCTGGGCGGAGCCAGCCGTGGTCTCATGGCTCGCTCCGCCCAGTTGTAATGACAGATCAGCGTCCCCAAATGACCTGGGGATGCTGATCTGTCATTAAACATTAACAACTGGGCAGTTGTTATTCATTGGCCGGAACCTGCTAGAAGACTCTGGCAGGTGCCAGCCAATAGGAAACAGTTGGGCGGAGCTAGCTGTCACCGCTAGCTCCACCCATTTGTCTTTATTTTGTCGGCATCTGTCAGATGCTTCATTATGTGGCGGTAGTTCGTTGGGTGTGGTCGGGTTGCCGTGCGTCGTTTTTGTAAAAATCATTTTTTATCAATTTATTTTTATTTCTTTTTTTTACGTCTTTTTACTGATTACGTCGGTGGATCAATTTTTTTTTTTTAATAAAACGCTTGTCAAAAACTTGTCTTTTGCTTTTTTCTAAAAAAAAATAATATTTTTGATGTCTGGTGTCTTATTTAAACATTTATTTAACACTTTAGTGAATCGGTAGGGGTACCCCTTACTCATTCACAAGTAATCTGGATGCGCCTTTATTAAATGGATACCCCAATGTGAATATGCCCCCCTGCCTGCACCCCCCCACAACCAACGCCCCAGGGCTTGTGCGGAAGAGGCCCTTGTCCCCATCGGCACAGGGACAAGGTGCACAGGGACAATGGCGACCCTGGAAAAGCACCCTCCCAGTGCCAAGGGCATGTGGCCTGGTATCGCAGGGGGGCGCTGGCTCATCCCCACCCTTTCCTGCCCTGCCAGGCCTGTGCTCAGATCAAGTGTCTGGTATGGAATTTTAGGGGGGACCCCACATCCTTTTCCCCCCATTTTTTGGGGTGGGGTTCCTCCTTAAAATTCCTACCAGACCTTAAGGGCCTGGTATGACTTTATGGGAGAACCCCACACACTTATTTTTTTTTCATTTTTAATTTGGGGTCCCTCCTAAAATTCCTACCAGACCTAAAGGGTCTGTATGACTTTTGGGAGGAACCCCACGCTTTTGTTTTCTTTTTTTGAAATGGAGTCCCTCCTAAGTTTCCTACCAGACCTGGGTCTGGTAGGGTTTGGGAGAGGGATCCCAAGCTGGGTTTGTTTTAAATTTTTTTTAACTTTCTTAACTTTCTTTTAATTTACCTATAAACTCAGAACACTGAGTTTACTATCAATCAAGAATCACAAATAAGAATTTACAGCAGAAGGTAAAGAAAGTAAAGTATTACAGTCGTCACAGCAGTTTGTATGTGGCGTGTGGTCTTCCAAAAAGAAAGGAGACTTTGTAAGCAGGACTGTTATTATTGACACTGTCTATTCCAGTGTTATACAAATTTACTACGTGGGCACCTTGTTTGTCTACATGAGTTCATTTCCAGGAGCAGCTCCCACTCATGGCAAATTTATTGCTTAACTGTGGCAAAAGATTTAAAATGAAAAGAACATCAGGATTGTTGTTTCTCGTTTATCACATTTTCTGAGGTTTTACACGCAGCAGTAAGCCTAAGGAAAATATGAACTGTTTCCAGTTACTAAGTTACTAATTTAACTGAGCCGCAGCTAATTAGACACATCATCATGTGGGAATTTAATGTAACGCATGAAAGAACATTAAAGGAGAACTCAGCTGTTTAGAGCTCTATAAATAGCTTACTAACAATGTTGTCTTGGGAAGTCAGCTAACATGAAATTTAGATCATATTCTCAACTAGAGAGTCAGAATATTTGATGCCTAACTGTATCATGCTTTAGGACTATTGCAATGTCTTTACATGCCCCCACAATTGACAAATTTGATGTATTGGATCAGTAGTTGTCAGTGCTAAGATCTCGGTCTGGATAGTTTTGGTGTAGCACTGTTTTGGTGCCAATATAGCTCCAAAGCTTAACAAGATAAGTGCTTAATTTTAAGAGTTTATGTAGTGTTAGAAATTAGGCTAAGGGTTAGGTAAGGCTAGGATCAATGGTCATGGTTCCAGTTGGAAGAAAATGTAACTTTTAGTGAAGTTGTCCTTTAATAAATCTCTCCAGCCTCCCTGATTGCAGCTCACTTGGAATAATAATACCTTTCTCTCTGATCCAGTGGTCTTTCCTCTGGCTCATATTGATGTTGCCAATACACGTCATGGACCATTTAATTTCTATGGGTATCCGCATTCATGGCAATCTCCCAGGAGCTTTTACTTAAGTTTTGGCCCTATAGTGACACAGTCACTTTAAGCGTTAAATTCAGCACAGGTCAATTTTAGAAGTTTATTAAAGTTTTAAATCACAAAATCACAGTTCAGTATAGCCAATCAGACAAAAAATAGCCAAGAAAGATACTTAACATACACAAATATGGACCCACCAATTTTTACAGAAAAGTATGGACCCTCCTTCCCCAGAACACCAGCCATCACAACAAACAACAAGGCTGAACTCGGGAAGCATAAGAGTCCAGACACTCAATAGTGCACAGGATGATCCAATGGAGCAGGAAGGTCTATCTTCCATATAACCTGAAAAACAGGACAGGACCTATCTGTAAGTAGAGCACTTATTCAAAAAAACCTTCAACCAAAAAGGGCAGAGAAGTCAGCAAGTCCACCAGATATGTAACATGGTCCCTAAGGCCCCACAATTCCAATATCTCGCTAACACCAACCAAGAATATCTGGAAAGGTCAGCTGGACAGTGATACCATCTAATGAGGATTTTAAAGTTATGATCTTGTGCCTGACTAGCTATGCTAGACGGCTACAATGCGATCGGCTGCACGGGATCGCAAGGCACATTATGCCTGCGGTCCGGTGCGAGCAAAATAGTACTTGCAGCATTTTGACCACAGGCATAATGTGCCTTGCGATCCTGTGCGGCAATTCATATTGTGGCCAGAGGGCGTGGCGACGGTGCCATTCACTTCAATGGCCCACCACACCCCCTGCTGACCCCCCCAAAAAAGTGAGCTGGCCGCAATGCGAGGCAGTGCGTTCTGGCCAGAATCGGGTTGAAACGCACTGCATCTGGTGTGAAGGAGGCCTTAGTGATTTTAATATGAAAAAGTTTAATAGAAAAAATCAAACATCAAAAAAGTGAAAGTTCATATTCCATCTTCCCATTAAAAACCTTTGACAACGTTGTCCACAACCATTCACAATCCCACACATACAGACGGCCCCGCACACTTCCCAAATAATGGAAAATCACTGTTGCTGGATCTATCACTGACTCTGTGGAGGTCATGGAGGGTATAGAGGGTGAGGGCCCTATCACACCATCAAGAGTGCGTTCAGCCTCTGGAAGGCAACCTGGCCGGCTCACTTTGTTTTGGGGCAGGAGGGGGCATGCTTGCAGCATTTTTGGCAGATCGCATTGGATCGGAACGCAGGCACTAATGTGCCACGCATTCGGGTGCCAGCAATCGCACAGCGGGCTGCGGGGCCATTGAGTTCAATGCACCGCCAGTGTGTTCCAGAGGCCGAACGCACTGGAAGGTATTCTTGATGGTGTGACTGGGCCCTTAATAAGGACAGCAGAAAGTCCACGGACACCAATCTCTGTCTTATTTGACCTAAAATGTCATTCCTTAGACAAATGGAAATTCCTGACTTAGTTGTACTAATCCTCTTCCTCCAGGTAGAGTATAGTACATCCAAAAGTCTTCAGCGATATCCACCGGGGTCATTACTCGCACTCTGAGGAGACCAACATTGGTGGATATCGCTGAAGACTTTTGGATGTACTATACTCTAATTAGAGGAAGGGGATACAGCTACACAACTAAGTCAGGAATTTCCATTTGTCTAAGACAGGGGTGCCCACGATTTTTTGTGTTAAGATCTACTTTTCAAATGACGAGCTACATGAGATCTACCAGCGAAAAAAAAACCTCCCTCGCTCTCTCTCCTCGCTCTCCTGACTGTCTCTCCTTGCTCTCTCTCCTGGCTGTCTCTCCTTGCTCATCCTCCTGGCTGTCTCTCCTCGCTCTCCTGACTGTCTCTCCTTGCTCTCTCTCCTTGCTCATCCTCCTGGCTGTCTCTCCTCTCTCTCCTGACTGTCTCTCCTTGCTCTCTCTCCTGACTGTCTCTCCTTGCTCTCTCTCCTGGCTGTCTCTCCTTGATCATCCTCTTTGCTCTCTCTCTCCTGGCTGTCTCTCCTTGCTCATCCTCCTGGCTGTCTCTCCTTGCTCTCTCTCCTGACTGTCCCTCCTTGCTCTCTCTCCTGACTGTCTCTCCTTGCTCTCTCTGCTCTCTCTCCTGACTGTCTCTCCTTGCTCTCTCTCCTGGCTGTCTCACCTTGCTCATCCTCATGGCTGTCTCTCCTGGCTGTCATTCCTCGTTTTCTCTCCGGGCTGTCTCTCTTAGCTCTTTCCCCTGGTGTCTCTCCTCTCTCTCTCTTTCCTGTCTGTCTCTCCCCGCTTTCTCTCCTGGCTCACCTTGCTGTATTTTGCCAACAGTGTAGTGCAACAGGTTGTGTAAACATATATTCTTTGATGTAATACATAGCACTTCAACCACCAGTATCCACCAGAAAGGCGCCTGGCTCAGCAGACTCAGGCTAATAGGTAATCATGTGTGCCCAGCTAAATAAATATACCAAAATGGAATAAAGGGGCCGCCATTCACACCCTTCGTGATCTACCAGCATCAGCTTTGAGAGCTACTGGTAGATCACGATCTACCTAAAGGGCACCCCTGGTCTAAGGAATTACATTTTAGGTTAAATAAGACAGAGATTGTGTCTGTGGACTTTCTGCTGTCCTCATTAACCCTCTAAACCCTCCACAGAGTCAGTGATAGATCCACCAACAGTGATTTTCCATTATTTAGCAAGTGTGCGGGGCCGTCTGTATGAGTGGGAGTGTGAATGGTTTTGGTTTTGGATAACGTTGTCAAAGGTTTTTAATGGGAAGATGCAATCTGATGATTCACTTTTTTGATGTTTGATTTTCTTCAAATAAACTTTTTCATATTAAAGTGACATTAAAGGATACATTTTTCCCCCCTCCCCCCCATGTTAATGAAAGCACTTACCTTAAATGATGTCTCTTAATCCGATCTTCTTCTTTCCCCATGTTTTCATCTGTCCCTCCAGTGGTGCGGCGGCTCTCCGATCCAGCGCTGACTCCTCTCTGCTTGCAGGCACTTCTGATCCAGCGGTGTCTGCATGCGGGTGCACACGTCCATAGACTTACCTTGCGTCTCTGCTCATCTCCCGGCCGAGAATCCGAACTGCGCATGCGCTCGCCCCAAGATCGTTTGCGGCCGCCGGATCAATCTCGTTTTCTTGGACGGGAGCGCGCAGCCGAAACAAGGTAAGTGTTAAGCGCTGTTAAAGCGTTTAAAAAACAACAACTTAGCAGTAAATATAGGCAAAAAAACCCGGAGGGTTTAGAACCCCTTTAAATACCTGTACCCCCCCACATATCACCGGGGGGGGGGGGACGCAAAATTTTGTTCTGCCCCGGGCGCCCGTTATTCTGGTTACGCCACTGCTGCTGTACAGTAATAGCCTCTGTTTGTAAGTAGGAGTCGGATGTAAGTCGGATGTATATAACTCTGGGACTGCCTGTATTATAGATAGATGTTGTAATTATGATGTTGTTCAATTACGCAGAAGCATGGGATAAAAAATATGTAGTTTAGGCCTTGCTAAACTATGCTTGTGTAACTTCACTAAATCCCACCTTATTTAAGGTGTGTCTGATGTGTTGGTGGACAGTGATGAAATCCTGGTAGCCTGCCATAACACATTGAATAAATGGAAAGAAAAATGTTCCCTGGCAGCTCAACTTGCTGTGAATTTTTCATACTACTTGAAGTAATAGCAATTAAAAAAAAAAAAAAGTAAATTTTACCTTGGGACATTCATATTTTTGGGATTCTGAGCTGTACTGGATCAGCTTCACTGAGCTGTAAAGGAGACATTAGGGGTGTAATAGACCCCTAAAAACTTCTAAAAGAGGACCTGTCACCATTAAAATGCTTTCAAATTGGGGATTGTGCGTCCCATATGGGATCGCAATAAAGTTAAAGAAGAGCTCCAGGAAAAACTTTTATTAACCCTTGCAGTCGGGCTACCTCCGCACTGCAAGGATTAACTGCTCGTTTTTGAGAACCTGAGCTCCGGAGCTGGCTTGTTCCTTGAACGGTCCTTCCATCCTTTCTCCCCCTCAGCTGCAGCGATCTAAGGTCCTGTGAACCATAACATTATATACACAGTGCATAGACGTAAGGACGCTGAGGAACATTCCAATGTTGCAACGTAGAAGGAGACAGGCTGGAGGGAGTGCTGTGACAGCTGGCCGGCTCGGAGCTTTGGATCAATATAGCTTTGTTACTTTTTAACCTAGACAAAAACGAGCACATAATACATTTGTTTTTCTGGAGTTCTTTAAGTAAAACATTTTTAAAAATAAAGTAAAATTTAAAAATGTAAAAACACCCACAAACAATTTTTTTTAGTCTCCCGCCCAGTACATGCACATACTAATGCAAAAACACGTCAGGTGTGCCTATGTACAAAAACCATGATTGCATCACACATGTTAGCTATCGCCACAACCGCCGGAATGTGAACAATAATTCTAGGGCCATTATTCATTGGTAACTATAAACTGATGACCTGTAGAGGCTACAAAGGGTGTACAGGCGTCACCTGCAGACAATTTTGGGTACCACGGTTTTTTTTCCATTATATGGGCACACGCCAAACTTGACATGTTTGAAACTTGACATGTTTGGTATCTATTTACTCAATGCAACTTCATCTTTACTATTGTATACAAATATTGGGTCATATATTGTGTTTGTGTGCACTAAAATAATTTTTTTGACTGAAAATTTGGGTTTAATAAACTGTTGTGCTAATATTGTGCGAGGTACAAAATTGCAAGTGCCACCATTTTATTCTACAGGGTCTCTGCTTTCAGAAAGTATATATGTTTTAGGGGTTTTAAGCAATTTGAAGCATGAAATGTGCATTTTAACATGTGAGTCAAAAACACAAAAACGGCCTTGGGAGCGAAAGGGTTAAACCATACCTCCCAACAGTCCTGGAATGCCCAGACTTGAATACAATACCAGTGTCCTATAGATCCAAGCTGTGTACCCCTGCCATCCGGCTGCTGGAACAGTGATTCCAACATCCGGCTTCAACTGCCTTCTAAAGCATTATCAGCATACCTTCCAACTGTTCTTCATTTGGAGGGACTGTCCCTCTTTTGAAACCAAATCCCTCTGTCCCTCTTTCCCACTCAGATGTCCGTCTTTTTGGTCCGATGTAAATATCTCAATAAAAAAATCTATTATATATCTATAAAAAGTTTTTTACTGCACTTAAGCGTTTATCCAACCTTTAAATTATTGAATTTGCTATTTTAAAAGGCCACTATGCAGGAAAATAAGTGACGCAAAAGAAGCACTTGTGCTTATGTACTTTGTACTATTTCAGTATATTTTAACTACTTGCAGACCGGCCACTGTGTATATATACAGCCAGTCTGCGGCCCCATTGTTCCGGGAGCATGTACATGAACACCTGTTTGCGGGTGGCCGCAGCCACTGCTTCTGCTGTCATTAGATACAGAGCTGATAGGGCTGACTCTGTGTCCTGTGATCGCAGTGATATCCAATCACATGGCAAATTTTTTTTTTTAAATCATTTGAACTTTTTTACCCACATCCTTTCCTGCTTATGTTATCTGTATTCTGTCTCTACTGTGAGCTGTAAATTAACCCTTTCACCTCCCATATTCAGCTCATCTATACATTAACCCCTTCATCCCCATCTTCCCACCATATGTGACCTGTACATTAACCCCTTCACCTCCACATCCCTCTGTCCATGGCCTGTACATTTATTGTATCTTGTGCACTATTACCAAGCACCATCTTTTAACCCCCTCAGTACCAGCATGTTTCTTAATTTCCAAAAAACTGTGGCAAAGAATCAGATCACCTTGGAGTGTCTTCTTTCCAAAAAGGATCGTGTTTTTTTTTTGTACTGTTCTGACATTTTAATTTGCTGTGATTTATACTCAAAAGTAAGAGAAACAGGCTTTTTTTCCAAATTTTCTGTGTCTCTCTTTCACTTTATATAGAAAACAGTTTTGTTTAAAAAAAAAAGGTTTTTTAATAGTACTAAAAGAAAGCTTTATCTATCCCCCAAAAAATGATATAAAATTAAATTTGTTACAGTGTTGCGTTATGGGGGACTTCTCGGCCAAACTTGCACAGTGCTGAAAATGGAAAAATGGCCTGGTTATGAAGGAGCTGTAACATGCTGGTACTGAAGTGGTTAAAGGAAGTTTAAAGTATATTTAAGTTTATTAGCATGTCTTTATTGTGGACATGTATAATTGCCATATTTTAATAAAATTGTGTCACAAAGGTGCTACATCCCCACTATATAGACAATTTTAGACAATGTATATAGACAATGTATAAATGCCACCCCTCTTAGAGAATGCATGTTTTTTTTATTTTTGTTTAAGGGCCTATCTACAATGTTGCATGCATTGCAGCATTTTACAACAATGCGTGGTTGCACTGTGATGCTCACCCATTCATTTCTTATAGTGCCATGCATTTGTGCTAAAAAACACCTAACCCTCAGCGTGCCAAAGCACATACATTGGAAAACAACATGTGCATTGCATTGCAGTGTGTTGGAAAAAATAAATCAGTTGCCAATGTCAGTATGGTACAAATTCTGTCTTAGATGACATGTTTCTGGCTGTGTCAGTACAGTACTGATTGTCTTTCTGTTGACATGTTTGTGCTTGTGTCAGCACTCTACTAATTGTGTCAAAGCAAAAGTTTCCTGGTTTTGCCTATGCAGTTCTTATGTTGCACATCTCCCAACCGTCCCGGATCCTGTAGGACTGTTCTGGGATTTGAACGTAATCCTGGGGTTCTGCAGATTAGGGATGAGCTTCGCGTTCGAGTCGAACCTATGTTCGACTCGAACATAGCATGTTCGAGCGATACAGGCAGTGTCCCAGTGCCCCGGCACGCTCTGCTATATGCGTGTATACAGTATGTTACAACTCCTTTCTCTTCTGATGATTGCTTGCATGTCTGCTTTGCCACACCCCCTTAGGGCAAGCACTCAAAGGTACCTCCTCTGTAACTGGCCACATCACTTTTTATTTGTGTGCTGCGAACTGTGCGAAACTGCCTCCTTAAGGGGCGGAGCCTGGTCCTGTTCTTTTGCTTAAAAGAGAAGGAAATCGCATGAGAATGAGTCAGTAGAGGGACAGTGGGCTGCAGGTACTGGGTTCACTTGAGGCACTGACTGACTGGGTTTCAGCAGCATGAATGGAAATTTGTGCCCACCCCTTCCCTGTTTATCCCTCTAATGAGAGCTGGAGGAACAAAATGCAGAAGGGAGGGGGGAATCCTTGCCGGGAGCGGTGACTGACAGTCACTTTTTCTCTGCAGGGAGAAGACTGTAAGCTGAATCAGCTGTCAAACGTTTGGTCAGCTCTTGGTTTGACAGCTGCAGTGTACCATGCCAGCTATTAGTATTGGATAGAGTATATTGTACTCTCCCAGTACTTCTACTTTACTGAGTGTTTTAACCTGCAGAAAATGTCTTGCTTATACAACTAAATGAATAAATAGTTAATTAAGCCAGACATATTCCTGACCCCGTCATGCTATACACCATTTTGCATTCCTGACCCCTGCACTCTATACACCATTTTGTATTCCTGACCCCTGCACGCTATACACCATTTTGTATTCCTGACCCCTGCACTCTATACACCATTTTGTATTTCTGACCCCTGCACTCTATTCACCATTTTGTAGTTGCGCGCAACATCCAGTATAGTGGAGCCGCAAGCCGAATGTCATCCTCCCAGTGTGTCCCCGTTTCTCTAGTTCTGAAATTGGGAGGTATGCTTTAAACCTAAAAACATTATATACTTTCTGAAAGTAGACAACATATAGAAAATAATTGTGGTAGTTCCAATGTTGTATGTCACACCGTATTTGTGCTATCAAATCTATATTTTCAGCAAAAAAGCACTTCCATTAGTTTTTGTGCACACATACACATTATAAAAGATGAAATTGTGTTGAGTAAATATATTTCAAATTTGTCAAGCTTCAAAACTGCGTGATGTTGTGAAGGAACAAAACACTACAGTACCTAGAATTGTCCATAGACAATGCTTTAAAAGCCTTACAGCTCATCAATTTATTGTTGATCATTATTGATGGCACTAGAACTATTGTTTTCACTCTAGCATGCACTGCGATACCTATATGTGGTGCAATTTTAGTATAAGTGTGCATCTAACGTGTGTGTATGTGGGTGTGAGCGACTTTAAATATTTTTTGGAGTGTTTTTGTAATGTAAAATATTAAAATACATTTTTTGAAATATACATTTTTTAAATATGCCACCTATGTGATAGCATAGTACAGATGACAGGTTCTATTTAAGCAGACATCAGGGTCTATTAGACTCCTAATGTCACCTTTGCACTCTGCTTAAGCTGGTCGGGCACAGAATGTGCTCAATCATCTTCTTTCCAGAGTAACCGAGGTTTGAAAACTATGAACCCTGAAGTGCTTAGAACTGATTGCTATTGTGTTCATACATAACAGGGAAAATCAGCAAATCAGTGTTCACTGATCTTCTCCAACACTCCCTCCTGACACCATCCATGGAGGTCCTAGGCACACCCAGGTAAGCTTAGGACACATGGCGGGAAGACGGGGGTTGGGGGCTGCACATGTAGAAACGGGGACACAAACATAGTCTCCAGTTTGAGTTTGTTTACATTTCTACTCCCAACTAGTGACCAGGAGTTTGTTTACATGCCGGTGCTGCAGCCACCACAATAGTTACAGCACCTGCAGCAAATGGGTTAAAGGAACTTACAAGCTTGTGCCTAGGCACCAGTGTAAAGAGAAGGCGATACCAAAACACAGTAATTGCAAGTTCAATTTTCTTGTACATTCTTGGACATTTGTAGTCCTTTTAATAGATTCTTGATTAGTAGACTGTAGAGCCCAGCTTTAATTTTGCATACTAAGCAGATAGCATAGTGCATGTTTTGTTATTACCGTCTGTACTTATGTGATCCCAGAAATGGAGAAGGGATCATTATTCACATGTACCTAAGGCAGCAGGAATATGGTGTTGTAGTTGAGGTCGGCAATTGAAGAGAAGAGATGGTTATAAAATGGGCATTATATAGGCACAATTTTCAATACCCTTTTTCGTTTATGAATGTTCCTACTTAAAGGGTCCACGTTTAGTGGCTACTGGTAGAAACTAGTGAATTTGAGGTGATGGAAGTTATTTGTATCATGATCTGTCATCATGGAAACTAAAAATACCTAAAATATCTAAAGTACCTCCTAGAGATAAATGTGTTGCAAATGAGGAGATTGTCAGGATCTCATGCTTTTTATAGCAACAAATGAGCTCTTAGGGCTTGTTGACACCCGTCAGCTGCACTGAGCGCATGGCCACTGGTGTGTGCACTGGAAGTAACAGTGCTGAAGCTGTCAGCACAGTCCCAACGCATCTGGTGTGAATGGCTTTGCTCTACGCGCTACGTCCACTGAACTTCATCAGGTCCATCAGAGCTGATGAAGGGGCAAAGATAGACCCAATTTGGAGCTCCATAATGCTCTGTGAATCCTGTTGGGAATTAAAGGAGAACTATGAGGTGAGTGCTTTTCACTCACCTCATAGTTATAGCCGACCTGTGACAATGAGACTGTCACAGGTCGGCTCAGTAGATCAGGAGGTGAGCGAACACATACCGGCGTTCGCTCACCTCTCGATCCTGTCATGGCTCTCTGCCATGACAGGGGAGGGGCTGGATTCCCCCCTCCCCGCTCCGATCCGCCAGCGCTGACTGGCGGAACGGACGGGGGAGGGGGCGGGTACAGCTGGGCCTGCCTTTCGATAGGCAGAGCCAGCTGTCAGTCACGCAGCTGGGCGGATCCCGGAACAGTTGTCGGGATCCGCTTCAGCTGCGGCGTCTCAGTATACCGCGACCAGCTGCTCGCTGTATACTGCGGCGTCTCAGTATACCGTGAGCTACTGCTCGTGGTATACTGAGCCTAGGGTGACAGGAGGACGCTAGTTTGTGTCCTCCCGTTACCCTAAGGAGAACTATGGGGAAAAGACTTATCCCCATAGTTCTCCTTTAATTGTGACAGAAACAAAACACATTTTTAGTAAAATGGGGAAAGTTTATATCTTATGTCAATGTTTTTTGCTGCCTGTGCCTTTTTGCCCTGGTAACAACTTCACATATTAACATTATATTTTCCTTTTAAGAAAGGTCCCACTTCAGTCTTGTCAACATGTATAAAGAATTTTGAACAATAATCTAAAAAAAGAAAAAACTTAGACAGTTAAACAATTATTTATTAACAATATTTACCTGTCTGAAATGACCAGTCATTTCCGATAACTGGTTTACCAACTGTTGTAAAGCCTAACTTGCTTCCTGTGTTGTTCTGAAAAAAGAAAGACACCACAACATTGAAATCTCAGTTAGCTTTCTAAATTCCACACTTGGATAATTATTGCTTTTGCATGAAACCAGTCCAGGCAGGATGCTGTTGACATTGAGTCAATCTATGATACAAGTATTCTCAGCGGTATCCTTTGGGGTAGGCTGTTTTTATGACTTTATATGTACAGTGGCAGAATGTTACAGTACATTTTACGAGTAAAATCTCAACAGTGAGGCCTGCCACTTTACTAGATGTCATTTGGATACAAATAGTGTGATTGTGTGTGGGGTTTTTCTTTTACTCAGAAACTAAATTAGCTGTGGTCGTGTGAAAAAAGGCAGACATTGTGGCATGGTTTAAATCACCACTGATTTGAGGACAATCAATTGACTCTGTAAACTATAGTTATGGTAAACAAAATTAGATTTCAGGAACAGGAAAACTGCTTACAACCTATTGTTTCCATCTGTGCCTTATTTTCCATTCTAATGTCTGTAAGATTCTTTTCCAGGAACGTACTCATTTTTTGATTGTATAGTTGATAATCAAACCAAACCACTGAGTATTCTTTAAAGCCAAAATACAATAATAAACATTGCCCCACAATAATAATTATCTCAATCCAAGGTCACGCGATCTTTCTGCAAGTTCTGATTGTGAAGACCAATTCCTCGAGGCAGCTCTTCTCTCTGGTCTCAGACTGGTCGTGTTGCCGCCCCTCTCACTGATGTCATCATGTATAATGCAGGAACAACAACCATGTCCCATCTTGATGATCTAAAATGGTTTGCCTGGATCTGGGTTATAGGTGCCACACCCCTATGACAAGGAAAGAAAAAGTTGGGTTTTTTTAGGCATCGAATGACAACTCCAGAAAAACAGTGGACCGTAAAAAATATTAAATTTTAATGTTGATAGTGTTTTAAAAAGAGCTAGTATATAGCATTAAAAAAAAAATCAGCTGGTCAGATTGCTCCCTATGTGCTCACTCCATTCAACCTTCCATTACAAATGTACATAGTGAACATTTGATCCAAACAATGCACAATAAGTAATAGAAAAGAGGCATAATCTGGTTATGATTAACAATAGAACAACAAACAGTACAGAACAGTAAATGGTGTTGGAATGGTTGATAGTAGAGGAGCAGTTACTCAACGTTTCACGCACGCTTCTTCAGGAGAAAGGAATATCTGCATAATTTAAAAAAGAGCACAATAATAAACATGATCCATATAGTCATGATTCTCCGTATATCAGTTATTTGAATAAAAAGATTACCTACCTATATCACAAGCTGACATGCATGTATCTGAGCGGGCCTATCCGGCCACCACACCTGTATAGTCCTTCCTATTGATGGCAAGGATGGAGCAAGGGCCAGTACCCAATATTGAGCAGGAGGTAGGCAGAGCAGTGACACCTTAAATAAATGAAAAAGAGAAATGGGGGCCTATTCATATAGCCGTATTGTGAATGAGCCCTCTACACAGTGGGGGAGCCATCCTCCTCTAACAAATAGGCAATACATGAAGGCATAGCAGCCAAACTCAAACAGGGCAAAAAAGATCTATGGAGACGAGGACTTACATGGGAGTCCAGGTCGCTGAACCACCAGGGAAGGGAGAGAGAAGGGAGAGAGAACGAGCGGCAATGCCTGTCCCATCCGTCGGTCAAAAAGCCTCCTCCGCGTACCCCCGAGCCACCCGCAACCAGCGCCGTCGCCCCAAGGCCGCACAATGGTGTCGGTGGCTTACGCGGGCTCTATAACGGCATCCGGCGCCGTGATGTCACTGCGCCGCCCAAGGGACTACGCCCACTGCTGCGTCTGCGCAGAGCCTAGCTGTTATGACAGCCAAGAATCAGGCCTAGCAGGACAGCCTGGATCCGATTGGCCAGAACGGCCCAGGGCCGCAACCTCAAAGAGGGTCGAGTGAGATAGAAGAAGTAGGAGGCCTGGCATGGCTGCAGCGCGGGGGGAAGAACCCTCGGGAAAAAGATGGCGGCCACCCCTATTACTAAGGGGTGGCAGCGCCCCGCATTATGCTCTCAGGCTGGGTTCACACCTAGGCGTATCGAATATGCGTGTTTGTCGTGCGTTTCGTGCCGTGTGTTTTTACAGCGATTCGCAGTAAAAAACGTGCGACAAACGCACGTTTCCGAGGGCTACCTGGCTGTATCCCAATGGATACGCACGGCAAATACGCCCCAAAGAAGCTCCTGTACTTCTTTGGGCGTAGGGCATTTTGTAGCGAGTTCATACGGCCTGTAATACGCCCAGGTGTGAACCATAACCATAGGAAATAATGGGATTTCTGTGTTTGAGCGTTTTGCAGAGCGTAGGAACGCGCTACAAAACGCCCAGGTGTGAACCGGGCCTCAGGGGAAGGCCTCCCACCATCCCAGACTCATCCAGGGTATAGGACCATAAAAGATAGGGGGTGCCAGGAAGGTCACTCAGAACAACATGACAATGTAAACATTAGTGACCCTAACCCATTAGCAGGGGTCATCAAACTGTATTGTAAGAAGACATGATTACTGTCATATGGAGTCATGAAGAAAAAAGCATCAGTTACAATGTTCACAGAGATCAATCAAAAACACAGTTCATTGCAATAGAAAAACATGATTGATATTGCATATATTCTTATAGATAGCATAATTTACAATAATCAATAGTGTCCATAACTCAATAATTACATTTGGTTACATTTTGTCTCTATTTACAAATTAATAAAGCAGACTATTTATATGTGGTGTGTAGATTTAAAGTTCTCTGATCAAATCGCACAACTTGTTACGATTTTGTGAATAAGGTCGGCAAAAGAATAGGGTCAACACATCTTGGTCTATTCATAGGATGTAGGGTCAGTTAAGGTTACCTAGTCCAAACAAGGATATACATTTTTGTACATTATAGCTTTTATATTGAAGTCTATGGCCTAGCGGTACCCATAAGATACAAAACATTTCCCACACTTGTGTCGATTAGCTCTAGTATTCATTGCTAAAAATACTAGGTGTTCGCTTAATTGCCAATGTGCTCAGCAAACGTTGCTCTGTGTTTTTACAGCAGAGTGGAAGACACTCAACTCAGAACCATACAGGACCCAGAAGGTCGCTGTAAAGCACTGTAGTAGCTGTGGCTACTGCAATGTTTTACAGGATCACCATGGCCCTTCCAGGTATGAAATATATAAGTATGTATAAATATATTTACCTGGAGTTTAGCTTTAAACCTTTATCAGCCTTCAGACTGTAGTGGGTTTATATTTAGAACATGGTGGGTGTCTGCCATAATCTGTTGCTCAGTGACTCAAATAATTTGGTGCCTCTGCATAAATGGGCCTACTTTTACTAGTTATAAATACCTATATGTCTATAGACATGGGGGGGAGGATGGGGGATGGTTTGAAGCAGCATACGTTCCATTCTGCAGTCCCCTGCTTCTTCCAATCTATAACAATGCTCTCATCTCTCTGGTTCCACAGTAATTCCTCCCTCCCTTGTTCTTCCCTCCCCTCTTATCTTTGGTACTTAACTCTTCCCACTCTATGGCCATGCTGCCCTGGTATCCAATTCCATGCTCCTCTGCCATGTATACTTATATCCAGTTTTTGTCCTTATTGTTCATAATATTATCCATATAACTCTAGGAGATCTCTGTCATGAAATAACTAATGGTTGTATTATGAGTTTTTGGCTAAAAAATGTTTGATTCCCCACACTTGTGCAAAACAAAAGTGTAGTGCAATGCCTCATAGCTTACTTAGCTGTAGGGTGCACATAAATCAAATCCTACATGTAGAAAGCATCACAAAATTGCAATTTCTTCTTCATCGTATGGTTTGTGTGTCGGGCTTATACTGGAGCTCTAATGCAGGGTCTTTTAAAATGTACGCATGTTGTGGTATTACTCATCTAATTACTTACGCTCTCATGTCTACATATTGTATATATGTCTCCTGTTCTCTACCTTGGACATCTTTTTCACCTTCAGGGCTTGCTGCAAGCTTTATAATAGCTATGGAATTTCCTTCTTTATGCCATCTGGTACTAGGAAAACCTTTATATCTTTCAAATAAACTGTTTAATTACAACTTTAGACAAGCATGTAATCCCATGTAAAGAAAATATATTGCTTTGTCTGTTCAGGGCAAAGTGAAAGGTTTTGTTTGCAGGCCACCCCATTTACTGATACTCACCTTCACCATGGCCAGCCTTCATTTTGTTCATCTGTTAAGTCCCAGAAATGCCTAATACTTCCAGGTGCAGGGAAGAATGTGACCTTCTTCCCTCTCTCCCAGAATTCAGAGCTTGGGCCAAAGTGGCCAATTATCAGGTCTAAACACTATCACATGGAGGAGGCGATAAAGTCATTAGCTGTGTAAGCTCTGATAGAGACCAACATGAAGCTTACATAATGCTCATACTCAGAGCTATGACAGATGAAGAGAGAAGAGCAAGGGTGGTAAATATCAGTAGGTGTGGAAAGAGGTAAGAGATCCAGAAAATTAAGCTATGTGTATATTTTAGCGTCATTCCTAGTCAAAACTAGAAAAGGCTTGACTGTCTCAAAGCTTCCATGTGACAGCACCTGGCCAATCACTAGTACTGTCAGAAGAAATTAGTCATATGCTTCTCCATACCCAGAAGTAGCAGGTAATTTCTTGGCACCTGGTAGCTGAATAGAGTGGTGGGGAAGTAAGGGAAAGGTAAGAATATGCTGCTGCGGGACTAGACATCATAGACAAAATACAGGTTCATGTTAATCTTTTAGAACAGTTTACAGATGGGTAAAATTCTAATGAAATTACATAAAAATTCAATAAAATAAAATGTTGTGACAACCCTTAGTAGATAAGCTCTACAGTATATTAATGTGATGTTTAGAACCAATGCTGCCTACCGTCATCTAATACAGTACTAGTTTGGACAATTTAGGCCCCATTCACACTGAGCGATTCGCTAATCGCGCGATTTGCATTTTGCGCGATATCAGGCAAATGCTTGCATTGAGCAAGCTAGAATCGCGGCAAAATCCGCTCCAAAAAGGGTCCTGCTGTAGCGACGCACGACCCGCGACAGCGACGGATAGAGGCCCATTGCCATGCATTGGAGAGCGATATCGCGCGGTAAATAGCTGCGATATCGCGGGAATTACCGCGCGATAAATCGCTCAGTGTGAATGGGGCCTTAGGCTTGTTATGAAATAGATGCCATATGCCAAATATTTAAATTTGATTATAGTTTTTTTGGAGCATTTTTGTAAATGCAGAAAGAGGCAGACGTCTGTTTAGCTTCCTTTGGCACTGAGTTTAAGTTAACTTTGTGGGTTCTTCAGGTCAGCCATGGGTTAGGCTTGTTCTGCTCTTCTTCAGCCCAAATAAAGTTGGTCGGTGGCATGTGGCACAACTTGTGGCTTTGTTCCCCAGCTGCGCTTGCCCCCGTGTGACCTTGGTGGGACAGTCACCATGACTGCCAGTTTGCAAAACATCTATAAATAAAATGTAGGTTACTGTGCACAGGGATGAACGAGTCCATTTCCTAACATTCTTTTTTCATAAAAGAGGGATTTTGTTTAGATCCCAGAGGTTGTTATTCACTGAAATGTAGATGTTTCTTATATGGTTAATATTAACTGTATGTGCTACTTCATGAATCATTTCAGTTCCTCTTATTTTATTCTTAAAAAAAAAAGGAAAAACACCTCTGCAATAGTCCTTTTTAAATGATACATAAACATTACGTGAAGCTTTAAAAATTAACAATTATTATTACAAGGAATGTCCACCCAAATCTAAATATGTATAATGGTTTTGGCCATGATTGGGTGGTAGCAGGTATAGAGAGGAGCAGAAACAAAGCCGGCAAATGTACACGTCACCTCCGAGATTGAAAAACTTTTATGCAACTAGTGGTGGGTCATTAAAGGGGATAATATTTTTTACAATCTTTGTATTACATATAAATAATGAAGAAGCATATGTGCCCAGCTACTAAACCATCAGAGTAGATCTGCACCGTGGATTCAAGAAGTTTATTAGTGATGTTTTTTTGTTTCAAAATGGTACCACAATCAGTGGTAGTTGAGAAATGTATTTGCATCTAGAGGGCAACTGGAAGCTTTTCTAGCTCCTCCAACTGCTGATAAGCTCAGCCCCTCCTACTTGTTGTTACATAAATTCCATTTTCATTTTATTTTTTTACATTTTTAATAATGTTTTGTTTGGGGGGAGGGGGGCTTTGTGGGAAATATCATATCAGGAGACCCCTGACATTTCCCTTTTGAAATAGAAAAATAAATTGAGGACACAGAGTCCTCAATCTCTTTTTCTGCAGCCTCTGTTCTAAATTAATGGAAATCTCTCAGTATAGAGGATTCCCATTCATTCCCAAACTGGTGATAGTAAAATATTTACTATCATCCAGTTATGAATGGGTAGAAGCCTCTATAGTGAGTGCTACTACCCATTCAGAAACTCATGAATGAACAGGAAGTGATGTAAAGCACTTCCTGTTCATTCATATCTGGGGACATATAGTACTATGTGTCCCCAGTTGTTTACAAACACTGGAGTGATCAGCTGATCACTTCAGTGTTTGTGTTGCACACAGAGGATCGGTAAACATCACAGGCATTTACCGATCCTGCGCTCTCCATCCTGAGACGCTCGGCCATGCACAGAGCTGCACAAGAGAAATGGAGCACTGATGCCGGAAGGGGTGGAGGAGGGAGCACTGTTACTTCAGGATGGCCAAGCGGTGAGGAGGGAGAAAGCCACCGGCTGTTAGATCCTGGCCGAGCGGCTCTCTCTCTCCTCACCACTCGGCCATACTGGATGACAGCCCCCCCTTCCCTCCCCCCGTCGGCTGCAGCATTCAATTTCTCCTCAGGTCCCTGCTGCCTCTGCCCATACAGGTGGGGGAGAGCAGCGGGAATCCAAGGAGAAGCTGCAGGCTGTGCCACCCTTCTACTCCCTGCTGCCACAAAGCAGAGCTGCATTGTCTGCCTGGCGTCCCTGTTGCTATGGCACCCTGTGCTCGCACATCTCAAAGGCCATCCCTGGCTCAGCCCCCTCGCAGCTGCGCCCAAGGCAAGTGCCTCACTCCCCTCACCCTTCCTACGGCCCTGTACTTATGTATTGCTATGATTGTATATGTATGTAATACTAGTGATTGGTGTATTGATGTGGACGACTTGTAAATAATACATGTGACTGTCCCGCACACTATATATTTAGATTGCAGGGAGTGCTGCTATACTGATATACTAATGAGTTACCTAAGAAGATTGCAGGAAACGTTGCTATAGTGATATGATAATTAACTTCCTATAAGAGAGAACTGTGTAGTGACCAAGCTGTACCCTTGACAAAGTCCCTTGGGATAAAATGCGTTAGAGCAGAACTTGGTGATGTCATTGTAGGCGTAGCCTAGGTCAGTCTCTGGGGATTCTGCAGTTTACCCTGGGAGATAGGTGTGTGGATCGGTTGTAGGGAAAGAGAGGTTATACAGAAAGTGGTATTAACATTGTCTATGCTGTTATATAGTGTGCACTAGTAACTAGTGATGGGCCGAACACCCGACCTGTTGGGTTTGAATTCAAACTTTCGAACATGGGAAAAACCCGAATTTGAACTTGAACTCAATGCAAGTCTATGGTGGTAGAACTTTGAAAAGCAAATGTCCCCATTGCATCCTTATATGCAATTTTGTGGCCATAAAAAGTGTATGGGGATTCGGGTACTGCCCTGGGGCACATGTAACAATGAAAAAAACATTGATTTTAACATCACTTAAATTCCCTTAAACTGCCTGTAAAGTGCCACATCTGTACAATGTATAGAACCATTTGCAGCAAAACTGAAATCTCTAAAGACAAAAAAAATTACAATTTCTTTTTTAAAGGGCGCGGTTCCCCCTCCCAAACAATATCAGACCCTTTAGGTCTGGTAGGAATAGTAGGAGGGACCCCATTAAAAAAAAAAAGGCATGGGGTTCCCCCCAAAAGTCATACCAGACCCTTAAGCTCTGGTAGGAATTTTAGGAGGGACCCAATGTAAAAAAAACACAATTAAAAAAGTGTGTGGGGTTCCCCCTTAAAGTCATACCAGGCCTTTAAGGTCTGGTAGGAATTTAAGGAGGGATTCCATGTAAAAAAAAACCAATTAAAAAAGTGTGTGGGATTCCCCCTTAAAGTCATACCAGGTCCTTAAGGTCTGGTAGGAATTTAAGGAGGGATTCCATGTAAAAAAAAACCAATTAAAAAAGTGTGTGGGGTTTCCCCCTTAAAGTCATACCAGGCCTTTAAGGTCTGGTAGGAATGTTAAGGAGGAACCCCACCCCCAGAAACGGGGGGGAGGGAAACGTGGGGTCCCCCCTAAAATTCCCAAAAAGGACCCTTGATCCGAGCATATGACTGGCAGGGCAGGAAAGGGGGGAGCGAGTCAGCGCCCTCTACCTGCGATACCAGGCCACATGCCCTCGGCACAGGGAGGGTGCTTTTCCAGGGTCGCCCTTGGAAAAACACCTTGTCCCCATGCTGATGGGGACAAGAGCCTCTTCCCTACAAGCCCTGGGGCGTTGGTTGTGGGGGTGCGGGCAGGGGGATTATTCACATCAGGGTATCCCTAATTTTATTGAGGGGCACCCAGATGCAGCCCCCCACCCTTGTGAATGGGTAAGGGGTACTTGTACCCCTGCCCTTTCAGGAAAGGGTTAAATAAAAGTTTTAAAAAAGAGGCCAGACTTTTGAAAAAATCCTTTATTTGAAAAAAATAAATAAAAGACAAGTTTTTGACAAGTCCTTTATTTAAAAAAAAAAAAATGGATCCACCGATGTAATCCAGTGTCAATCACGACGTCCAGCGTTGTCCACGACGATGATTAGACGAAAGAAAAAATAAATAGAGATAATAATAATAAAAGAACAACGACCGTCGCTGTGACGAACACCCGCCAGAGAATGGCATTTTGACAGATGCTGGCAACATATAAACAATTGGGGGGAGCTAGCAGTGACAGCTAGCTCTGCCCAATTGTTTACAGTTGTAACATGTGAACCATGATTGGGCAGAGTCATCATGACTTTGCCCAATCATGGCTCACACAGTTCTCTGTGCCCTGATTGGGCAAAGTCTTGCACCTGACCTGTGGTCAGGTGCAAGGCTTTAGCCAATCAGGGCTCACAAGGCAGTGTGTCTTGTGCGAGGCGCGAGGCAGGCGAACAGCCCGCCGAACGCCCTCACAGTTCGTGTGTTCACCGAACACATTACTGCCAATGTTCGAGTCAAACTCACGTTCGGCTGGAACATCGAGCCCATCTCTACTAGTAACATTGCATTTGTTTTTATCTTTCTGATTTATTACATCTAGGGATTTTGCACTATTTGCAATTTTTTTGTGTTATTTTAAACAACTGATTTAAAATGAGGCAGAGCTACGTATGAGGAGTAATATACTTAGCTGCATGAGAGCAAAGTTGCTAATTGCATACAGACCTTTGATTATAGCTCGAGAGTGTCTCATTTGGAGGCTTCAGATTTGTGGCCTCAGGGATATATACACAAGTGCACTGCCTTTACAATATAGAAGGACAAATTAAATAGTAAGTGTGTTTTCAACTTTGAGTTCCAAGCACATGAAGTGCAATCAATGAAAGAAGGGGCACTAGTATCATGCGAATGACATCTGGCCGGCTGTACTGTACACTTGGTGGAACTTTTAATAAAGAACCCCAAAGAGTTTTTGAAAAGATTTTGATCACATATTTATTGTTTGTCTTTATGTGTATTATATTCATTAATTGTACAATTGTGATAGGCCCAGGTGATTCATTGATTGTTATAGTTTATGTTAAGTGCTACAGTGTTTAAAATAATATGGGTTAAATTTGGCTTTGTATTAAGGCATATACTGTACCTCTTGAACACTAAGTTCACCTTTGAAAGAAAAATTGCCTATGGAGTCAAGGGGTAAAAAAAAATGAAACACCCCATCCTCCAACCTAGCCAAAAACATCCATATGTAGCTTTGCCCCATTCTGTGCTTTTGCTTGGACGATTCAGCCATTGGATGCTCCTCCCCAGCATCACCAGAGCACATGCTCTCTTCATTTAAAACCCTACACATGTGCAGTGAGACCTATCTCTTCCCTTCTTCTGTAGCAGCAGTGGCTGAGCTATAGTTAGGCAAAAAAAAAACAACCTATGCCAGTAATCTTCTAAAGATAGGTATTAGGCCTGGTTCACACCTGGGCGCTTTACAGCGCGTTCCTACGCGATGTAAAACGCGCAAACACTGAAATTCCCATTATTTGTTATGGGCATGGTTCACACCTGGGCGTTTTACAGCGCGTAGGAACGCGCTGAAAAAACGCCCTACGCCCAAAGAAGTACAGGAGCTTCTTTGGGGCGTATTTTCCGCGCGTATCCATTAGGATACAGCTGGATAGCCTCGTAAACGCGCGTTTGTCGCGCATTTCTTTTACCGCAAATTGCAGTAAAAACGCGTGGCAAACACGCATATTCCGTACGCCCAGTTGTGAACCCAGCCTTAATGTATCTGACTTTTACTGATCAGGGCTTATTCATGAAGAGCATTACACCACCCAGCAATCAATGAGGCACTATTGGGCAGAGTGATCTCCTGCCCGATGGTGCCTGTATAGTACCGGCAGTGGAGAGAGACATGGGATGTGGAGCCTGGAGCCTGCACACAGGTATGTCTCACTGATCACCAGTGCTGGGGTGGGGGTGGGGGGCATTCAGGATCCCACTTATCTACCATAAAAATTATTGGGGGGAGTTGAACATTTCACTGAACACGAGTGCTGGAACACAATTCTTCCTACTAAACAGCAATGTTGGAAAGTTTTTTCTCATACTGAACAGCAATGATGGAGCACTATTTTGGCCACAGATGCAGGGGCATTAATTACTCCCACTGCTCCCAATTACTGTGTTTGATGTCAGAGCATTTATAACAACCACTCACTGGGTATTTATTACCCATACTGACCTAAAGGCAATTATTACTACCACTGACGCCAGGGCATTTACCAAGGTACAGAATTTATTATTAATGGTGTATAAGGATTTATTACACCAACTTGCTACTAAGGTCACAGCATTATTTTACTACAACTGATTTTGGGGCATGTAGTACTCCCACTGAACTCTGACACAGGGACATTTATTGCTCGCACTTGCCACTGAGACCAGGGTATTATTCACTCCAATTGATTCCAGGGCATTTATAAGTCCCACTGAACACTGACACAGGGGCATTTTTTATCCCATTAACTTGCAAATTAGGAACTTTGTTTTACTATTTCTGACCACTGACATAGGGGCACTGAGCTCTGGCGCCTGGGCATTGTTTTACTCCTATTGATCACAGTCCAGCCATCAAAAACTCTGACAGAAAGTAACTGGCCCTATATGTAAAACCTTTGGCAACCCCTGCATGTTGTAGAATCAGTAACACACCTTTTACCTGTGTTCCATTATAGAAAAATATTACTTTACAAATGAAACAAAAGCTAGAAAGCTCTAGAAAGCCATCTTGCAGGGAAACGGGATCCCACAACTGTTTGTCTATTTGAAAGGTTGCAAAATGAAGTGGCTTTTGCTGTCATATATAATAAACAACAGGAAAGACAAACCGTATTGAAGGATGTGGTGTAACTTCATACTGGAGTTTTACAGTGCATGGTAGCAGTGTAAACCTTATTTCCAATGTTTTGTCAGCTCACAGAATTTGGATGGAGCAGATAGGTAAAATTACATGTTCACAGTATAGGAATTTCTTTAAATATACATAATCCACATGTTAGCCGGAAAAAACATTCCAATTTTAACCTTTCATGACATATGTTTTCAACATGGTAATTATTATGAATAGGGATGTAGCTGGTTGAATTGCCAGACAGTGGCCACAAAAAGGAAGAAGTACGTTTGCTTGCTGGAATCTTAATTCTCTGGGAGACTTCCTGGTGTTTCAAGAGAAAGTTAAAGGAAATCTTTCCCAAGAAAAGTGAGAAGGCTTCCATTCCTAACCTTCTTTCAAAAATGTTATTTGCCTGGCTGCCATGCTCAGGTGTGTCCATTGACTATTCACTGCCTATGTGTGTGTGGGAAGGGGGGTTGGATTAGTGCTGATGGTGCACGTTACAGGGGGTGAGCTTCTAACACTGGTTGCCAGGAGCTGAGTGGGACGCCGGCTAGAGCATCTCAGGTTGCTAAATTCTTAGCAAACTGGGACATTCTGGCCATGACCCAACCGTCTTATGTTGCTTCATTATAGGGATAGCCCTGGTCATGCTGATCCACTGACTTCAGTTCTTTCTAAGCCTCTGAACAAGTATGTAGATCAGTAATATCAAAATGGCAAGTTGCTAAAAGTGCATTATACCATGAGCCAGCAAGGAACCTAATCAAAGCTTGAGTTTAAAGTAGATGTAAACTCAATCACAAAAATCTCATATTAGCTTTAACATGATCATGTAATGTCAAAAGATGGTGTAGCGCCCCCCCTGACCCCCAGAGGCTCAAGGTGGACCCACACAGGGTAGGGAGGACCAACATTTCATTCTCAGAGGTAGATCCTTAGCCAGTGAAGGTCCCTGGCAGAACACCGGCTGGCCCTTAGATACCATGCCCTGGGGGATCCCGTGCCACTTGCTCTCGTGCGGGCTCACATTCCTAGTATCGTGACAGATAATGTCAAACTACAAATCAGCCAGACTAAGTACAGTGCCAGCAAAGCTAAATTTCTTGTAGCCACTCCACTGAAAGTGGTAGGGGCTACACTGGTTTAAATCTCTGCGTCTCGGCGTCCGTTCGAGAAGCGAAACTGCTCGGGCGGACGCAAAGCATCTTGGGGCGGGCGCATGCGCAGTTCGGATTCTCGGCCGGGAGACAAGCAGATACGCAAGGTAAGTCTATGGACGCATGCACCCCCATGAAGACACCGCTGGATCGGAAGTGCCTGCAAGCAGAGAGGAGTCAGCGCTGGATCGGAGAGCCGCCGCACCGCTGGAGGGACAGATGAAAACATCAGGAAAGAAGAGGCAGATCAGATTAAGAGACATCATTTAAGGTAAGTGCTGACATTAACATTGGGGGAGGGGAAAATAATTATCCTTTAATGTCACTTTAGGTTACTTGAATGCATTTTTAAGGTTTAACTCCTGAGTGCGGTGTCACATTAAGGCGTGTATGGGCCTGCTTCAGTTCCTAGGCTGCTGTCTTTCGGATCACAATGGACAAATCGTTCAACAGATGTGCAACTCTTGGATGTGAGGTAAGAAGTACCTACTGCAATTTCGCTTAGAATGCCTTTTAAAATGTTTATTGGTTAAGATATAGACAACATGCTTCGGAGAAAAGACTTCAAGGTTTTGACAATGCATGTAAAAATAATCAGGAGAAAAAAACACTAGAAGAACTGAATTAGACCCATTCAGTGATTTGAGGCACATTTCCAGAAGCGCTTCAAAGCTCCACACCTAGATTTCCATGTTATTCTATTGTGGCCGTGTACATCTGTAGCTCAACGCTCTGAAAAAATACAGGACTTGGGGCATGATTGCGTGATTTTGTCCCCAATAGACTTCAATGGGACCACCTGAAAAACACCTGATAAATATGCGTATCACATGTTTTTTGTGAAACTAACAACTGTCTCCTCCTCTTAGTAACTAATTTTCCATTGGTTAAAACAAAAATGCACAAAAACATTTGTGTTATAACAAGCAAAAGAGTGTAAAAATCTACCAAATACATTGACACTCAAGATTAAATAGGGGCTTAAGGCTGGAGTGAGGTAAGCGTGTTCTGATGGCAAAGTGAGCTTGCTTCTTACATTTTATTAGGAATAGAGGTTTCAGAATAATACATATACCAAGATTTGTGATAGCCACTATCCAGTTACAAGGTGACTGCCAGGTATGGCCTTGCTTTTATCTATGAGTGTACCAAAGAATCCAATAGAAAAGCTGTGGCTAGTCCAAGCAATGACAGACAGGGCCTCTCACAATTCATTATCATTGATAAAAGATCTGCCTGTCTGAATGTGATAATTAAAAGGCAAAGAAAGAGCTGCGTTATTATTATGTGTGACAATCCTGTCAGCTATATGGTTTTCTCACGATATTCAGATCTATTTATAATAGTTACTGGCAAGATTAGGTAGTGACATCAGAACCTCAGCCACATACAATAACATTGTCTGTCGCCAGCAGTCTGCATTATTGTCAGTAGGAAATGATGAGTGCTATGTCTCATCAGCTGTACAATTAACACACCATCTTCATAAAATGTAACCGCCTGTTTGGTTCTTGTCACTTATTTCAGTGTCTTTAGTTTACTTTAAAATAAATACTTGGAATTCTGCTGCTGAGGGTGAATTACGGATGATATATTGAGATCAAGCTACACCCTACTTTTTTTTTTTTAATTTCCTATAAGAGTATGGAAACAAAATGTGTGAACCAAAATAGCACCATAAGGAATTCATTTTGCTTTCAGTAGAATGTCTATTGTTTCCTGAGCCGAGAGTCAGTCATTTCTGCTATTCAGCATTTGCTTTCTTCATTCACAATTTTTAACTTTAGAGTAAGAGAATCTGCGCTCTTGGAGAGATAGGGCTAAAGTGTTTAAATATTAATCCTAAAGCTGCTATGAAATGGTAAATATGATGTGCAAGTAATAACACAGCGCTATAGGTAAATTATAAGGCTTCCGTAAAAAAGGTAGGTATAAATTACATTGCCTTGTTGGGAAGGTATATATATATCCACCAAATTGGGGGACTAATTACCTCCTCAAGGTATATATATGTATATATATATATAAGTGAATAATATCCCAGTGAAAAAATCCCAAAAAAACTTTGTATTAATCAAGTGACAAAAAGGGACCGTACATTACCGCTGTTGCCCACGGATGAGAGGAGCCGGCACCTGCTTTCAACAGAGAGCTGTGACCTCCACGGAGACTGCAAGGCACAAGCGCTTGAAAGTGCTCGATCTGCTGTCGGGTGTTTTTTGAGGGAATCGGAATGGGGAGATTAGAAGCCTTCCGCCCCTGAGTGATTATATTACATATACTCACCGACTGGTGAGTACCAATTACCCTGGGGGACGGTTGATTGGAGGATCGAATTCAAAAGGACTTTATATTTATTTTCGTTTGCTTGGGGGATTGGATTAAAATGAACTTTATATATATTTTTTTATTTTATTGGTTTGCACATTCAATTTGTCTTATCGAGTACCTTTGATTTATCCATCACTTGGCTACTAGATTATTGCAATTTTCACCCTTATTATTCACTCATGAGATATTTTTATTGATTATTTTCAACATTATTTCATATTGGGTTGCATTGTATCCACGTAGAAGTTTATGCTTAGATTTACCAACACGAATTAGGTTTATACACCTTTTTGTCACTTGATTAATACCAAGTTTTTTTGGGATTTTTTCACTGGGATATTATTCACTTATATATATATATACATATATATACCTTGAGGAGGTAATTAGTCCCCCAATTTGGTGGATATATATATACCTTCCCAACAAGGCACTATAATTTATACCTACCTTTTTTACGGAAGCATTATAATTTACCTATAGCGCTGTGTTATTACTTGCACATCACAATTTTTAACTTGCTGCTTTTGGAGGTGCTACATTTTGGAGGGTGGGTGTAATCACCCCTTCGGCTTATCTGAAGATCAACTGTGACAACATAAGACTCGGAGAGATATGGGCCTATTGTTTACTTATGAGATGGAAACTTCTCGTTAAACAGAAGTTACAGTACATTTGAGGGTTTCAGGCTGTACATTTCTATTTTGGTATTTCATATGCTTAGCATCTGAAGACAGGATTAATGAGCCATTCTTGGTGGATCCAACTATATATTCAGTGGAGGAGAATTGTTGCCCCTCGACTACTTCCTAGAGGCCATGGCCACCACCTGAACTCCTGTTAGGCCTGGTTCACACCTGGGCGTTTTACAGCGCGTTCCTACGCTCTGTAAAACGCTCAACATGTGAAAACCAATGATTGCCTATGGGCATAGTTTCCACCTGGGCGTTTTGCCTAAGTGTTAATGCCCACCAGGGAGTGAAGACAAATATCTCTGTATAATAAAATATATAAATAAATGAAATAGGCTATGGCAGTTTCATTCTTATGTCATGTATGAAGTTGCCCACATGATTACCCTTTTTTTTTAATCATACCTTGATATATTTTTTACATAATGGCTCCCTTGTACCTTTTCTTTCCTTATATTTATTAACTACAGTGCCGGTGTGAGCAATATTATGTCTTTCCTGACTCCTGTAGGACCCCATACCAATAAACTGAAGTTCCACCCAGCTGACCCATTGTCTTTTTTTTTCCTCCTCACTAAAAAGAGTTGCCACCTTTTCTTTCATTGAAACCCAAACACTCTAGCGACTCACGTAAAATGTTTTGGGACAATGAGTCGTGGCTTATTCATATGTAAATAGCGCCACCCATTCATTTGTAAATATCACAATCAGACTATTTTCAGTGGGGGGCCAGTAGCCCTTATCTTAATTTTGGTATATCCGGTATATTTAGCTGCCGTGAAACCCAGACACAGCATGCAAAACCCGGACTGTCTGGGTGAATCCCGGACAGTAGGCAATCCTATCGCTACATAGGATTGTAGAAGTGAGGTGAAGAAACCCCCTTACCTGTGCTATGGGCAAATCCATTAGCAATTTCTGCCAGGTTGCCTTGTCTGGACAAAATCCTCCTTAAGGTGCCCATACACCTTGCGATTATCGTACGATAATTGCGGGAAATCCCGCGATCTTACGATAATCGCAAGGTGTATGGAAGGCGTGCGACCTCTGCTATCGCTACATAGGATTGTAGAAGTGAGGTGAAGAAACCCCCTTACCTGTGCTATGGGCAAATCCATTAGCAATTTCTGCCAGGTTGCCTTGTCTGGACAAAATCCTCCTTAAGGTGCCCATACACCTTGCGATTATCGTACGATAATTGCGGGAAATCCCACGATCTTACGATAATCGCAAGGTGTATGGAAGGCGTGCGACCTCTGCTACTGTAAGGCCACACGACTTTTGTCTTAAGAGCATGTTCGAAAACCCGCTGAGAATCGTACGATTGTCGGCGGGTTTGAGGCATGCTCGTAAGACAAATACAGAACGGGCCGGTGTGCGCAACCGCACACTGCCTGTTCGGCATTGCAGTCATCGGAAGCCTGCCCCTCAGGGGGGCGGGCTTGCGATGATCGCAAGTATGATCTGCCTGTCCAAGATAGGAAGATCGTACGTTTTTTTAAAATTACCTTACAACCATCGCAAGACAATAGTCTGAGCAGGAAGGGAGGATAAATCTTCCAAACAGGAACACAAGCACTAGTATAAAGTTGAGAGCATTTCTAACCCTTCTGCACTCTATTTAAAACGAAGGGAAAAAGGTAGGAGGAGCCGGCACCTGCTTTCAACAGAGAGCCGGGACCTCCACGGAGACTGCAAGGCACAAGCGCTTGAAAGTGCTCGATCTGCTGTCGGGTGTTTTTTGAGGGAATCGGAACGGGGAGATTAGAAGCCTTCCGCCCCTGAGTGATTATATTACATATACTCACCGACTGGTGAGTACCAATTACCCTGGGGGACGGTTGATTGGAGGATCGAATTCAAAAGGACTTTATATTTATTTTTGTTTGCTTGGGGGATTGGATTAAAATGAACTTTATATATATTTTTTTATTTTATTGGTTTGCACATTCAATTTGTCTTATCGAGTACCTTTGATTTATCCATCACTTGGCTACTAGATTCACTTTTACTTCATATCTAAATTAGTCTCTCACTCTGCAATTATTTGTCATCTGTTAAATTACATCACGAATTGGAATTTAGGAGGAAATACTTGCACCTTATTTGTATATCACTACTCCATATCGGAACAGTTTTATTCTTATACAATTTTGATTCGCTAATTTTATTCATTAACGAGTATTCATTAATAGTCTTGCGATGGTTGTAAGGTCAATGGCCACCTTATGAGTAAGTAGCAAGCTTTGATTTCCTGATCAACCACAGCTGGTCACCTACTGCGAATGCACTAGATCGAAGAATCTAGATCCTAAAGCCTCCAGGGATGCGTGATGTGTATCTCTAAAGGCTGTAAAAAATATATGTACCAAATGTGTAGAAGGAAGGGGGGATAGGATTATAAATGATTTATGATCTCAGTGAAGGTCTGCTTTAGGAAGATTTTCTCTTACTTCCGGTACCTGTCTGAAATCCATCACTGAGATAGGTGGAATCTTTCAGGATGGGGGTCACAGACAGGAATACAAAGCTAACAGTGGTTCTAATACTTTTCCAGTCCACTATACAACTGTCTTTTAATTGTGTCTCTGTTTGGGGGATTTGTTTGCACATACTGTCTATTTGACAAGTGTCAGACTGAGCAGGAAGGGAGGATAAATCTTCCAAACAGGAACACAAGCACTAGTATAAAGTTGAGAGCATTTCTAACCCTTCTGCACTCTATTTAAAACGAAGGGAAAAAGGTTTTGGCTTCAGTTTGGCTCTGATCAGCATCCTGAATGTTTCATTTATTTTTTTTAAATTTTATGTTCTATTCTTAGTTCTATAATGGCATTGTAGTACTTTCAGGTGGAATGCAGCCTCATAACATATCAGCTAGGGAACTACAAGTCCCAGCATGCCCTCATTGCCCCAGTACAAAAAACAGATATTGCCGTTCCCTTGGTGATATGTGTGTGTGTGTGGGGGAACCTTATGGCATATCAAGTGGGGAAGAAGATCAGAATGGAACCTTGATGAGTAGGGCCCTTGCAAGGCTTGCACCTTGCTGTTACTCTCCTAACACCACCTTGCTGTCTCCAGCAGCATCCTTGACCAGGCAGATCAGATGTTTCGTCTGCAATTGCTGGAGTAGAAGAAAAAAATTGTCCCCCAATCACCCCCATGCCCAGTGTCTCTTGGAAAAATTGTTGGATTCACAGCTGCTCCCATTCCAGCTGGAGGGGTTGGCCCCCTTTTTGAGTTTATGGTCTGTGCTGCACGCACCACAGTGACAGATAGCCAGCCACCATTTTTTTGCCCAGATGGCCATCCCTACCCTCCACCAGCATGGTAAAGGTAATATCCCACTGGGTAAATGGCAGCTGGGAAGGATGAAGGACTGGGCACACCACTAGAGCTGGTGGTTGCACCTTCATTGTGGAGACAGCACTGTCACTTCTACCTCCTTCTCCTTGACCTCAATCACTACCCCCCAGAGCCACCAGTGCCCCTAAGTGACCCAGAGCCTATGCAATGATCTAGGCAAAAGCAACACTGTTTTGCAGCTGATATACCTGGGGACAGTAGCCACACTGGACCAGGGATTCTAGCAGCTTTTCAGGGGCAAGTTCAGAGGTGACTGACCCTGCAACATCATGTACCAGGGATGGTCATGTGTGTTAATGGCGCCAACATCCTGTCCACCCTTCAGCAGGTATAGTTCAGATACGTACCTTGCCTGGCACATCTTCTGAACCTGGTGGTACAGTGTTTGGTGGTTAGGTACCTTGGCTTCCGGGGGAATTTTGCATGTGGATGAGTGTTCTAACAACTCCCAAGATGCAGTGGTGGGGGTGGCTGCCTCAGCTATGATTTTAAGTCATTTTTTCCAGGTGTGGCTGCTGGAAGCAGTCACAGACAGCACCTAAGCCATATGACTGCAGACCATTTAGGTTCCAGGACAGATGCAGATATACTTCAACTTGAGGACCCCATGGATTATTGGGTGTCCACCCTGGCCTGGCTGGCTCTTGCATAGTATGCACCGGAGTGTCTGGCTAGTTCTTGAAGCCAATGTGCTGTTTGAGAGGCCAAAAAATGAAATCTGTCTGTCCCCTGACACTGTTGAGCAACTTACTTTCGTTAAAATGTAGCAGTTTTGGATCAGCAATGATTGTAAAAACCCCTGCAGCTGATGCTACTATCTAAATTTTCCCTTGTAAACTGGCTCAGCCTCTGGCTCTGTTGATGGCCTGCCACCATTATAAGCTCCTGCCACCACTGCTGGCCTTCAACCATTGCTAGATCCTGCCACCTCTCTGGGCTGTCACCATTACCAGGTGTTCCAGCTTTGTAAGGTGCCACACATACATTTTCTGCATAATGTTTGCTGCAGGGTGATTCATGCTCTGTGTCTCCTAGTTTGTGATCCAACAATCAAAACATTTGTGGCTATTTTTTCTCTGAAATAAACTTTAATCTTTAAAACTGCAAAATCTGCCTCGTCTAACCCTCTTATATTGTACAATACACTTTATTGTATGATAAAACATGTCTGGTCTCTTCCTCTTAAATTGTGACCATAATCAAGTTGCTTAAATAATGTGCAGTGGGTCTGTACAATTTTTCCGGCTGTTGTCTCTAAAATAATACACTGTCATTTTTATTTCATGATCAAACCTGCCTTGAATTGCCCTCAAATACTGCGGCCTATGAAAGCTGCTTAAATATTGTATATAATGGTATTGTATATAATACCATACTTACCTGGTCCGTGTGGTCACATGTGTTTGGTCTGCCTGTAAGGGTACCTGTGCAGGTGTGGGGTCACCTGCGCTGGGATCCCCTGACAGAATCCTGAGCCCACAAAACGACCAAATCGACCACACGGGGACCTGCTGGCTTTCGGAGACATTCCGGTGTCAAAATGGATCTCGAGAGCATGTGTTATTATGTGCATTTAGCATCTGAGGCACCTCAGCGCTGCCGACAGATATTCCAGGGTTCCCCCCGAGGAGACCTATTTGAGTGTGTCCGCAGGGCTCATTGTTTCATGGATATAACTGGTTGTCCTTTTGGGGATATCCAACCCCTAATCCAGATTTGTACCAAACTTGCACTGGGAGGTGATGAGGGTGATGACTTCTCCCCTCCGTATACCCTATCACAGGTTGTGTCACTAGTGTGGTTATTAGAGGATGATCCTGCGGGGTTTTTTGAAAATTACTCTGAGTTTTCAGAAGAGGCCTTGTTAAATGTGTTGAGGCGGTTCAGTCCCTTATTGATCAGGGGGTCTGTGTGGGAACCTTTGTCCAACCCCTGCTCCTGAGGTGGTCTGACATATGATCTAGGCAGTCTAGCCCCTTTTCCAAAGCCCGATCGGGGTTAACCTTGTTGCCCATGACAACCACAGGGACTTTTGCTATTCCTGATGAACAAATCCGCTCCCAGTTTCCCGTAGCAACAGTACCTATCTGCCATTC
>NW_017306392.1:1919209-1920484 GCF_000935625.1 Nanorana parkeri
CTCCTGGTCTCTGACGATCCCGTGCCTGATGCCCGGCTCCTGGTCTCTGACGATCCCGTGCCTGATGCCCGGCTCCTGGTCTCTGACGATCCCGTGCCTGATGCCCGGCTCCTGGTCTCTGACGATCCCGTGCCTGATGCCCGGCTCCTGGTCTCTGACGATCCCGTGCCTGATGCCCGGCTCCTGGTCTCTGACGATCCCGTGCCTGATGCCCGGCTCCTGGTCTCTGACGATCCCGTGCCTGATGCCCGGCTCCTGGTCTCTGACGATCCCGTACCCGCTACCCAGCTCCTGGTCTCTGACGATCCTGTACCCGCTACCCAGCTCCTGGCCTCTGACGATCCTATACCTGCTGCCCAGCTCCTGGTCTCTGACGATCCCTAACCCGCTGCCCAGCTCCTGGTTTCTGCTGATCCGGTGCCCGAGTTCCAGCTTATCGCCTGTGACAATCCGGTGCCTGATACCCGGCAACTGGTCTCTGACGATCCCGTACCCGCTGCCCGGCTCCTCGCCTGTGCCGATCCCGTACCCGCTGCCCAGCTCCTCGCCTGTGACGATCCGGTGCACGAGTTCCAGCTCATTGCCTGTGCCGATCCGGTGCCCTAGTTCCAGCTCATTTCCGATCCTGTGCCTGTTTCCCGACTCCTTGCCTCTGCTGATCCGGTGCCCTGGCGGCATGTTCCATCGAACTTTGTGGGACTGTCGTCCACTGCCTGCTCGGGTCCTGGTGCCGAGGTAGTGCCCCTTGCAGCCAATGGGCCTGGGGAGTGGGGCATCTGCTTTAGGCGTAGTGTTCATGTGCCTGGGCCTGGTAGTGGTGAGATCCTGGGGGGCAGGGGAGTCCCATTTGGGCACCCCTGGCTTCTGGGTGGTCTTGCTGCGTTCCCTCAAGTATCTGGTGACCTTGGTCGGGTGGCCACTGTTTTGAGGATAACCGGGTGGCTGGCTGAGCACGCTGTTGGTCCTAGTGACCCCCCATGCTACGTAGAGGGGGCGTACCCACTGATACCCAGGCTCCCTTGTGCTGGGGGGTGTACTCCTCGGAACTCTGGTGCCCATGGCCTTCCTGTTGGGACTTCGGCAGGCCTGTGGAGATTCCTGCCGGATCCGGGTGGTGGACTGCTCGGCCTGTTGCCTGACCCTGGCACGCGCGATCGGCCGGACCTTGGTCCTTGGACATGGGGCGTGTGGTGGACTTACTGGCAGCACGAGCCTTCTGTGCTCTTGGACCTCGGTGGCGCTGATGGACTTTCGTGGAGCGTCCGGAGCCCGCTC
>NW_017306392.1:1920771-1971037 GCF_000935625.1 Nanorana parkeri
GTTTCCTGTGTTGTTACATTTTTGGTTTATGCCTGTTGTGGATTGTTTTAGTTAGCTTGCTAGGTTTATTAAAATATTTATATATACCATACTTACCTGGTCCGTGTGGTCACATGTGTTTGGTCTGCCTGTAAGGGTACCTGTGCAGGTGTGGGGTCACCTGCGCTGGGATCCCCTGACACCCGCCTTCACCTCCTGTGCTGTATCATCAGCTCTGCTCCTTCTGTTCTCCTCCCCAAGGAAGTTCACTACAAGCTGCGGTCTGTGTCCCCTTCAATCCCCCCATCTCTCAATTGCCTGTATCAGCAGATGCAGCAGAGATCAGTGGGGACACAGACTGCTGCAGCCGGTTCCCAGCGGGGAGGCAAGACCAGCTGTGAGCCGCTGTGACTGTGGGAACCCTGTGCCCTCATGCCCCCTCTTTGAATCAACTGCACCCCAGTCTCCCATGCAGTAGCCAGCAGCAAAGCCAGCCGGTTATTTGCTATTTTAAATTGCAGTAGCCAATAGCAGGCTGACTACTGCACCCACCCACTGCCTGCTGTCAATCAGCAGAGGAGGACCTGAAGGAGAACTTTCTTCTTCAGTTCCCTCCTCTGCTGATTGACAGCAGGCAGTGGGTGGGTGCAATAGCTAGCCTGCTATTGGCTATTGCAATTTAAAATAGCGAATAGGAGGTTGTCTATTGCTCCCAGCCACTGCTTGCTGTGTTTACATGCCGCAGAAGGTAGCTGTCATTCCGCAGCTAAAGCTATTTAAGTGGAAAGGGGACACTAGGGGTCTAATAGACCCCTAATGTCACCTTAAAGAAAACCTGTCATCTCCAATGTGCTATCACATGCTTGTGAGCCCCTCCATGTGATAGCAATTAAGTTAGGTAAAACAAAAAAAAAGTAAAAAAAAAGAAAGTTAAATGAAATCAACAATTTAAAAAAACCTAGGTACGAAAATGACGATTGCGCTACACGTCAGGTATCCCCCACGTGCGCTAACTAAAACTGTATTTGAAACTATCGTTGAAAATTAAGCTTTGATTGAAAAAAAACCTGTCTCCTATATTTTTTAGCTGGGTCTTAGATTCAAAGCAAATTTATCAAGCCCTGGCTTTGACTATTTGTTAAGCTTTTAGGTCAGTACAGTATAAAAAAGATCACAAGCCATACTTTGAAACTGTTATACCACTAGCTGCTGACTTGCTGTAGTTTCTAATGTACATTGTGAGATGTTCACAGTGTGCAGGGAAATCTGAGTAATCAATTTCAGTAAGGAGAGGAGCCTGTACAAGACTAAAGGTAAGGCTGTAGTTCAGCTTTAAGGTGCCTATAGAATGTAGATGCCAGCAGGACATACTGCACCATCTGACTGCTCACAATTTTATAAACGCAAGTTCATTTCGGGTGAACTTGCATGTTTGCTCTTGTGGAGGTGACAAGATTATATGTTACTGTTGGCCCTGGTGACTGGTCCAGTCACTAAAGGCAATACTGCAGGGGTCAGCTAGGTTTAGTACCAATTTTTTTTTAAGGTAATTTGGCTGTTAAATGCAATTGACCACAATAACAGCACTTATTATGGTTCCTTAAAGCGGACCTGAACTCCAAAAGGAAAGATTAGTTATCTTAAAGGAAACGTCTAGAAATGTTAATTGCTCAAACAGTACCCCGTAAAACTGAAATTCCTGAAAAATAGCAGTGCACTCCTGAGCCTAAGGCATAATAGCTGTTTATCTGTGATATGGGAGGCACTGCTGCCGCTGACTGTTAGTCTCGGGAGATTCGGAGTGAGAATTGGTGATGTCACTACTGTGCTTCATGCTGTGGAGAAGGCAGTAACTGATGATCTGCACTGCATGCGTCCCCCTGTGTCTGCTTCATTCATCTTGTATATCTGTGCTTTTACCACCTCTCCTGCTGCTGCTTCTTGATCATTACCCCACCAGTCATCAGATCACCATTCATCAGGACGTAAGCTCTGACATGCAAAAACCTGACTCAACTGAGATGGCTGCCTCCATACAGAAGCACAGTGCAGAACAAGGCATGGTAAAGGGAAAAAGATGATCACAAGGCAGCCTACAGACATCACTGGTGACTAGTCCTTTGCCTTCTGCTTTTTTTGATCACAGTCTCCACAGTACAGGTCCTCCTTTAAAAATTCACTAGCTTCAAGGTGATAATAAAGAGCCTGCTACAGGGGATTCAGCACAAATCCATGTTTAGAAAGCCGCTGACACTGCAGCCTTTCTGGTTGAACTGGCCTACCCTTTCTCAAATATGGGTCCATGCAGCATTTAAAAAAAGGTTTATTTTGCAGGTATAGTCGCCTAAAGCTTTCCTTTACTGCTGTCATTGTGTATTATACCTGCATATCAGGGACGTGCGGTCAGGGGAGGCAGATGAGGCAGAGCCTCGCCTAGAATTATGGAGGAAAAAGCTGTCAGCGTCATGCCTGAAGCTGACAGCTTTTTCTCCATTCAGATTGGCATCTAACAGGTTACACAGCAGGGAAATCCTCCCCGCTGTGTAACCTGTCATGGACGAAGCCCTCAGCAGTGAGGAGCAAGTGAGGGACATAGAGACTCCTCCCTGTCTCCTCTCTTCCTCCTTTACACTAGCTTGGGGGCGGGGCTTTGTCCAGCTGGGGGCGAGGCTGGGGAATGCCTCACCGGAACAAGAGGTACCGCACGTCACTGCTGCATATGTTTCTTTGGAAACATAGGGTGGACCCATCACAAAGAAAGTGTAAGCTTCAGGCTTATGCTATCTGGGAGATTCTTTGAATTGTTCATTGAGGTGAACAGGAAAAGGAGTAATCTGAAGTGGTGATAAAATACGTTTTGTGAGCTACCAGGTAAAAAAATAACGCACAATAGCTCACAAGGAGATTGCCAACGAACCCTTTCGCTGCCAAGGCCTATTTTGTGTTTTTTTTTTTTTGCACACATGTTATAATCCACATTTTAGGCCTGAAAATTACTTAAAACCCCCAAATATTTTCTGAAAGCAAAGACCCTATAGAATAAAAAGGTGACACATTTTTACATCACACAATATTAGCACAACTCTTTATAAAACCCAACATTTTAGTAAAAAATGCACTTAAGTTAATTTTATTGTCCAAATACACAATATAATACCCAATTTTTAATAAAAGATGAGGTTACGACAAGTAAATAAATACCCACCATGCGAAGGTTAAAAATTGAAGCATGCCTTCATGAAATGGCGACAAAATATGTTACCCCCAAATTGTCCATAGACAACGCTGTAAAAAGGCCCTACACGTCATCAGTTTAGAGATATCCATGAATATTGGCCCTAGAATTATTGCTCTCACTCTGGCCCGATCGTTGTTTTCATACGTAGGCGCACCCAACGTGTGTTTACATTAATACATGCTTGCAGGTGGGAGACTAGATTTTCTTTTTACATTTATTTAATTTAATATTAAAAACAAATTTTTTTTCAACACAGGGGACTTAAAAAAGATTTAATTTATTTAACCACTTCCAGGCCAGCTGTCGTAATTAAATGGCTGGCCAGGAGCTACTTGAATGTGAGTGGGTGTTTTTAATTGTCCTTGCCTGTCCCGCAAGGAAAACTGCTTAACTTGTAAACAGCCAGCGATAGATACAAGCGTTCCACCATCTGTAGAGCCGCAGGATCGCTTGCATTATGCATGTGGGTGTGGGCCCCCCCCCCTCCGCCGATCCCCAGCTCCGCTGTGTCCGGTGCGGGCTCTGTCACCGGATATCAGAGGGAGTTCATCACACAATCTCCCTCTGATCTCTCTTCCGTTAGTTGGATGCAGGGAGTGATGTATATTACATAACTTCTGCATTCAGCTGTCATTCTCCAGCTTCTGTAGCTGGAGAGAAGCTGGTGAAGCAGATCTCTGCTTCATCAGCTTCTTTGGGGGTCCCTAGGTGACATTAGGGATCTTAAAGACCCCTGATGTCTCCATAAAGGGGGCCTGTCTGTGTAAATTGGCTATCACATAGGGGGCTTCTCAACCTCGTATGTGATAGCAATAGAGTTAAGTGAAAAAAAAAGATTACCAAAAAAAATTAGTCACATATAAAAACGAATTAATAAAAACACAAACATTTTTTTTAAAGTCCCCCGCCCCAACATACACAAAGATGCGTTGGGTGCGCCTACGTGCGAAAATGACTATTGCGTCCATTGCACTGCACATGTTACGTATCACTGTGAACGTCAGAGTGAAAGCATTAGTTCTAGGGCCATCAATCACTGATAACACTAAACTGATGAGCAGTAAAAGCTTTTAAAGCGCAAACCTATTGCCAATTTTGAGTATGGTAGTTTTTTGCGATTTTGCAGGCACACACAATTTTAAAGCTTTAACTTTTTGGTGTCTATTTACCCGACGTGACCCCATCTTTTTTATTTTAAAAATTTGGGTAATAATAAATGTTTTTTTAACATAGGGATAACAGTTTTTTTTTCGAAATTTTCGGTACTTTTTTCAATATATACTAAAAAATAAAGACCCCTGTGGTGATTATATACCACCAAAAGAAAGCTTTATCTGTCCCCAAAAAATGGAATAAAATTTCAGTACAGAAAAATGGTCTGGAAAGGAAGGGGGTCTTCCAGTGGTAATCTTGTTTTTTTTTAAAAACTTTTATTTTCTTACTTTATTTATTTGCTATCCCATGGGGGGGGCTTACAACCCCCCATGTTATAGCATACTAGCGGTGACAGGTACTCTTTAAGGTGACAATGGGGTCAATTGCCGAGCAATGACAGCTGAGGGACCGGGTCGAGATCGATGAATGGATATTCGCTGGTCTCCGTCCCCACTTCCCACTGACACCTGAGATGCTGATCCTGGGCCGGCAGGAGGGGCGGCAGAGCCTGGGAAGCAAGGTGGGGGTGTCGGGGGGGCCCTGGAAAAGATCTTGCAACATCTGAACCACCAGAATCCCTTCCAGTGTAAAGCCAAGAGTTGGCTTTACACATGTAAACAGAGTCCCAGCATATAGCCACAGGCAGTCAATTTAAAGGGGTCCGTATGAGATACGTTGGTGGCAGTGAAAGTGTTAAGAAAGAAAGGAGAGTGCCTGCAAGATGAGCTAATCACTCAGCTGCTTTTCCTTCACTATCCAGTCACAGGCTGGGGGCAGGTCTATGGGTGCCTGAGCTCCCCCATAAAAATGAGTTGAATGATGCTGGCCTTCATTCAAAACAAAAGACAGAGGACATCTAGTGGCAGAACACAGTACTGCAGAGACAGCTCTGAATTGTAGGGGAGTATTGTAGCAAAATCTGTTTTAAATTAATTTGATCTTTTAATAGGTTATTCCTAATTTATTTTTGGCTGGACCTATGCATTACGGTTACCTTGCTTATATGCTTTTTAAAGTCGATAGATATGTAAGCTATCACCCGGTAATGCAGGTATAAAATCTCATAGAGGTGACCTCATTTAAATTATAATCTACAGGCTGGGGCGTCCATGCAAGGCTTTATGAGCAAGTAAGTAACTTCAACAAGAACATAGACTTCTTTGAAAGTCCCACAACTTCACTGAAATGTTTTGTAATTTCTGATTCCATTACGAATAACTGGGTGATTATTTATAATGGTCTGTGGTAGTGCTAACCTCAAGAATACCTATTCAACCATAATTACAAATAAACCATGACTTGTATACATTAACCATGTTGGTAGGTGAGATCTTGGTTGTGAGTCACACAGAGAGAAGTCTCAAGGTGTGGTCAGACAGGAATCTGAAAACCTGGATTTTGCTTCTACTGGTGCTGGAGAAGACACGTTTCTGTTGACCTACTTATATCTTCTATCTGGAAAGGAATTTTGTTGTGTTCTTTTTGTGGCTGGTACTAACAGCAGGTTCAGGACCCCATACTGGGCTCATGCTTCTTATTACAGTACAGTTTATGGGAATCTTGCCAATCGACCTGTCATACGGTCAAATGAGGACTGTTTAGAGTACACAGAAATTTTAGTCCTAAAATATATTGAGACATGTATGTACACCTGTGTATATTTATGTACACAGTTAAACATAGAACTTGATCTATTTAAGAAAACACATAAAAAAGAATAGAACAAATGTAATCTCTATAATAAAAGAAAAAATAATTGGTTATTAAAAAAAATATATTATTAAAAAAATATATTATTTATTATACTGTATTGTTATAAACTAAATGGTCCATATAGTGAGCTTGGTGCAAAATTATTCAGTTTAAGATCAATGCAAAGAACAAGGGCTGGTCTTGCCTAGGGTACAAGTAGCAAAGAACAAGTAGCTGGTCTTGCCTAGGGTACAAAATAGTCTAGCAGTAGCACCGGCCCTGTATGTATGTGAGGGTTTTGAAACATATGTCCACATATTTTATGTATAATCTGTTATTGAGAACATATGAAACCTAAATAAGAGCCAGGGTATTGTCATACCATCATACCATGAGTGTAGAAGTAGCAAGCTGACCACTGTAAAATGGAATTTAGTATATGAGACAAATGTCTTCAAGTCAGCAGCTAACATATCATATCAGACATAGTATCCCATTGTCATATTAATGCATACTTTATGGGTTGAATCAAGACTTGCTCCTCAGGAAATGCCCATACATTTTAATGAATTATGGGAACTTTTAGTCTTTGTTTCTTTATAACACAGATCTCTACCTTAAGCCCTTAGGGAGGGAGGCAATTGTCCAAGTTCTGAGTCTGAATTTGTGTTATACACTATATTGCCAAAAGTATTGGGACACCCCTCCAAATCATAGAATTCAGGTGTTCCGTGAAATTTCCTTGCTACTAAATATTCCACGGTCATCTGCTAGTGGTTTAATAACAAAGTGGAAGACTCTTGGAACAACAGCAACTCAGCCACTAAGTGGTAGGCCACGTAAAATGACAGAGCGGGGTCAGCGCATGCTGAAGCGCACAGTGCACAGAAGTCGCCAACTGTCTGCAGAGTCAATAGCTACAGACCTCCAAACTTCGTGTGGCCTTCAGATTGGCACAACAACAGTGCGTAGAGAGCTTCATGGAATTGGCCAAGTAGCTGCATCCAAGCCTTACATCACCAAGTGCAATGCAAAGCGTCAGATGCAGTGGTGTAAAGCACGCTGCCATTGGACTCTAGAGAAATGGAGACGTGTTCTCTGGAGTGACGAATCACGCTTCTCTGTCTGGCAATCCGATGAACGTGTCTGGGTTTGACGTTTGCCAGGAGAACGTTACTTGCCTGACTGCATTGTGCCAAGAGTAAAGTTTGGAGGAGGGGGGATTATGGGGTGGGGTTGTTTTGCAGGGGTTGTTTTGCAGGGGTTGGGCTTGGCCCCTTAGTTCCAGTGAAGGGAACTCTTAAGGCATCAGCATACCAAGACATTTTAGACAATTTCATGCTCCCACCTTTGTGGGAACAGTTTGGGGATGGCCCCTTCCTGTTCCAAAATGACTGCCCACCAGTGCGCAAAGCAAGGTCCATAAAGACATGGATGAGCGAGTTTGTGGTGGAGGAACTTGACTGGCCTGCACAGAGTCCTGACCTCAACCCGATAAAACACCTTTGGGATGAATTAGAGCGGAGACTGCAAACCCAGCCTTCTTGTCCAACATCAGTACCTGACCTCACAAATGCGCTTCTGGAAGAATGGTCAAACATTCCCATAGACACACTCCTGAACCTTGTGGACGCCTTCCCAGAAGAGTTTAATCTGTTATAGTGGCAAAGGATGGGCCAACTCAATATTGAACCCTACGGACTAAGACTGGGATGCCATTAAAGTTCATGTGCGAGTAAAGACAGGCGTCCCAATACTTTTGGCAACATAGTGTATGTCTATTCAACCATAATTTACCTGTTTCGCATTACGTGCAACCACACTTATTATATATTGTTTTTTAGACGACAAATAGGGCTTGCGTTTGACATTAACCATTTATAATTATATATGAAAAAAATCTAACCAATTATGAGAAATTTAGAGATTTTAATTTTTTTCCAAACATACACACACACATTTTTTGGGGAATATAATACTGATACGTTTTACTGCCCAATACCAGAACTTCCGGTTTTAGGAAGCCGGGCGGCGAGTCATTACATGCTGCCAGGCTTCCTGATTGGCCAGGAAGCCGGCTTCCCAGGCCAATCAGGAAGCCGGACAGCATGTAATGACTCGTTGCTTAACCTCCTGATTGGTCAGGAAGCTGGCCAATCAGGAAGCCGGAGAGCGAGTCATTCCCCCCCCCCCGGCTTTCTGATTTGCCAGAAAGCCGGCTTCATGCTCTATCACCTGGTGACGAGGGAGGATGGAGTCTGATTGGCTGGGAAGCCGGGCGCCATGTAATGACTCACTGCCCGGCTTCCTGATTGGTCAAGAAGCTGGCCAATCAGGAAGCCAGGCGGCGAGTCATTACGCATCCCCGGCCTCCTGATTGGCCAGAAAGCCAGCTCCATGCTTCCTCGTCACCTAGTGATGAGGGAGCATGGAGATGGCTTCCATGCTAATCGGGAAACCGAGTGGCAAGTCTTTCTACACGCCGCCCAGCTTCCGGCTAATCAGGAAGCCAGGTGGTGAGTCATTACATGACACCTGGCTTCCGTAATGGGACTTCTGGTATCGATGTTCAGTATCGGCGAGTACTGATAAAAAAATAACGGTACTCGATCCCTAATTAAACCTAAAAATACAAACCAGAGCGCATACACTTTACCAAATGTCAACACCTTGTAAGTGTTGACAAAGCGAGACAAAGACACTTTAAATAGAAGTCTGGAGAACGGAGAAAAAAGGAGCAGTGGGGAGGGAGGGGAGTGACTTGCCTTGTTGTGTCTGTGTGCTTGTGGAGACACACACAGCTTACTGCTACAGCTGTGACTCTATAGGATCCTGCAAGGGAAAGGAGCCACCCTCAACTGAATATCTGAGCCAGTGCTCAGGGAACATATTGATTCTGCAGGAAACAAAATCTTTTAAATATCAAGAAGCAGCATCCATTGTAAGTGATTTCCTCAGCATATAAAATAACTTATAAACATTTTGACTTTAATATCACTTTATCAAACTATGAGTACATATTTGTATACTTCAGTATGCTTGTCAGTATTTGAGTATATTGGTTATTGTATACATAATATCTATTGGGGAATTTTCTAGGTTCTGATATTTGGTATCGCATAAATAAAATCAAGTTCCTTGAATTTAGACAAAACTAGCAAATGTTTGCACGCTGGTTTAATACACATTAATTAAATACAACTCTTTCCTTTCACTGAAAGGTTACAGTGACCTCTAGTGATCAGGTCATCAAACTACAGTCTGTCTTTTTTCATTGTCTGAGTAAAAGCATACATACTATATTATATATTTAATTCTTTATTGTGTAAGCTTGAAAGATCTGGGTCAGAGAAATACTAAATCAGTTGTATGAGCTAACAGAATAATAGAGTGTATAGTAAAACCAAAATGTATACATTTAAAAAAAATATTATAATTTATATTTCATATGTCATTACCCTAGCTAAATGAATTCAAAGAGATAAGCTGTGTATGTATGTATGTATGTATGTATGTATGTATGTATGTGTATGTAATAGATGGCTGCATTATTATTGCAGATAATTGCTATCTATTGATTAGTTTTGTAAATTTTCACTGACACGCAGTTTTCAATGAATGTAACCCATTTTTATGCATTTTTGTAAGTTTAAATCGCTGAAGTTTGTAAAGGGTTTATTTCATAGAGTAATTTAAACAAAATCTGAGATAATTGGTGATAACATATAAAAGTACATTTTAGTTTAACCTTTCTCAACACTTCTACTCTAGGGGAACCGTTAAAACAAATTCAGATCTTGGGGACTTTCCAAAATATGTTATTGAACTACAGCTTAAGGAATGTTAGTGGGATCAGTGAATTGTAGATATAAAAAAAATGATGTCTAGAAATACTAATAAATAAAAGAACACATATTAAAACTAACCCCTTTGCATTGCGTTCAGTTTAAAACTCTAACTTTCCATTGTGCAAAGCCCACACGGCATTAGTGTTCAATACAAAACAGACTCTGTACTGGTGCTAAATGCAAAACCCTCTCAGCATTAATGTTCAGTACAATACCAACTCTGCATTGATGTTCAGTGCAAAACCCACTCCACACTGGTGTTCAGTACAAACCTCACCATGTATCAGTGTTCAGTACCACCTTCACCATGCATTACTGTTCGGTGCAAACTTTGCTCTACAACAATGTTCAGATCATGTACATATTATTTTCCCTTTTCATAAGACATACTGCATTAGTGCAATTATCAAAAGCAACCATTAAGGTTAAAGTCAGTTCAGCATAGGTGTAGCCCATTAAAAGCCACTTTAAATAGAAGTAAACCCATTGACTAAAATCTTGGAAAGGCTTTAACATGTTATTGTAATTTCAAAAGCCATTTGTCACTGTACGTGCTATTTTCAATAGCGCGTACAGCAACCGAAGACAGCTGAAGTAAACAGCTGACCCGAACGAACATGCTTCGGCTCAGCAAAGACAAACAAACAGCCGAAGCGGGGAGAAAGGTTCACCAAAGGCCGAATCCCTGCTTGTGTAAAATAATAGATTTCTTTTTAAAAACAGCGTGGGGTTCCCCTCTCCAATTTATACCAGGTCTGGTAGGAATGTTAGGGGGGACCCCCAACCTAAAAAAAAAAAGCGTGGGGTTCCCCTACAAAGTGATAAAAGACCTTTAGGTCTGGTAGGAATGTTAGTGGGGAACCTAAAAAAAAAAAGCGTGGGGTTCCCCTACAAAGTGATAAAATACCCTTTAGGTCTAGTAGGAATGTTAGGGGAGACCGCTGATGTAAAGGAAAAAAAAGTGTATGGTTCCCCTCTCCAACCCTCTCCGCTCCCAACACCATGCCAGGCCACATGCCCTCAACATTGGGAGGGTGCTTTTCTAGGAAGGAGGGACCATCTGGATCGACTGAGGCGAACAGTCTCTTTTCTTCAGTTCTGCCGAACGTGCTGAGGCTGCTCGGCCGAACTGAAGGGAGGTGAAGTGAACCAAATGCTGCAGATGTATGACTCAAAATAGCCGTACTTGGCTGCAGTGAATTGCTGAAGAGGCTTCAGCTCACTTCACTTTGGCTCGGTAATTCATTCAACTGCCTTTGGGCAACTTAGTGGATAACCCCCAATGTGTTATACATCCTTTATACCAGATTACTGCAGTCTGCACTTTGTCCTGTACATTGTATGTTCCACACTGCTACTCCTTCAGTGTGCAAATTGTTATTTTTCTTGTAGACTTCAGATCACTTACAGTGTACAGTCTGCTATACATGTTATACTCTGCACCTTTCTTAACACTCTGCTGTATGTTCTGTACGTCAGAAAATTTGGGGTGGATGGGCGGTTTTGGTGATGCACATTACTGGGGGGGTGGTCAGTTACCTTTGTCACTGGTTGCCAGGAGTTGTGTAGAAGAGCTCTTAGCAACCTGGGACGCTCTGGCCGGAAAGGGTTCAGCAGGTGACCCACATGACCCAAAGAGATGCCGCCTAAGACAACCTCCTCAAGGATGACCTTGAGTAGGAGATTCGAAGTTGCTTGCTTTGGCTCCCTCTGCGCACTCTCTCCCCCACACCCATTCCCACTCAGCTGAGAGGAAGGAGGAAGGCTGTTAATGCTGTGTTTGCTGGGATAAACAACTGGGCTTATAGGCAGAGAAAGGAGCTTTTCCTTCCTATTTGCAGGCACTACCCATATAGTGTGCTACTACACTGCCAGAGAGAAGTATATGAGCTGTCTACCAGGTTACCAGGTCCAATCTGACAGTGGTTCTAACTAGGAATGCACAGATACCAATTCAAATACCAGTGCCGATACTTGGCATATTCACGAGAACTACCAAGGTTGCAGCTGGTGTCAAATCATACATGAAAACAGGGATGCACAGATCCCAGGAGCCTCCTAGCCAATGCTCCTTAAAAATGACAGCTGCCTCCTAACTTTTGAGTTTTTCTCTAGTCTAATCTTGGAGCTGGTAAAGTATCTGTACTTGTAATTGTACTGGTACCAAGTAAGGTTCTTGGTGTCTGTGCATCCCCAATTCTAACCCTAACCTATGGTATGAATTCCGTAATTTACTTCCTCAAGACCCTTATGCGTCAGAGATTTTATTTTTTTTGTCCAGGTTTGTGGGGTATAGACTGGTATTATCTAGTGTACAAAGGTGTAGACTGCATTGCTCCAAATAATTATTTCAGGATTAATATACCACTAGTTTTTACTTTACGTCATGCAATAAAAAAATTCGACACAGCGAAATAAATATGAAAATGTGTTTACATTTTATTGTCAAAAATTAAGCAAAAACTGTGACAGTGCAAATACAAGTAATTATTCATATGCAGGGACCGTACCAGAAGTAGTAAACAAACTCGATTTACTGTGCAACATTTGTTTATTTATTTATTTATTATTATAATATATACAGGTTAAAGTGAGTTAAAAAAACCCAAACGGAATACATTGTCAAATAGCATAATATCACTAGAGATAAGCAAAATAATGGGAAAGGCAAAAATAGGGTGTTTTTTGGTATTATTTAGGGAGCAAAGTGCAAGGGCTCCAAAGGGTTATGGAAGCTCTTTTAAACTATGCTGGACCTGTTCTGTTGCCAAAAAATGGCCCCTGTTAGTAGCAAAATAAAAACTGTAAAGCAACAGTAAACAAATAATTTTCAAACACACGAAAATAGAAACAAAAAACACAAAAGAACACTAAATAAAGTAAACTATACTCAATAAATCCCTCCTTTCCCTACAAAAAAACCTCTCTAAATAGAGTATAAAAAGGTAGGTATTTTTTTCCATGCAAATTTTGTCTAAGAAGCTCAATGAGCAAAATTGAGAATAAAATCCATTGTCTCCATTATCATCATGAACCGAAATGCTTTGAGCCACTGTGATATGCAACCAGTGAGATTTCCTTTTTTTAAAATTTTATTAAAAGATTTAAAGACAATCGGTGGGCGATTGTCGCTCCATTGTTGCTTTTTTCATCTCCAGTTTTCATTTGCATATCCGGCATTTACCAATGATCAGGCATGCCAGCATACATGTTCAAGGTCAATAAATAAATTATTAGCAAAGCCAGCTAATCCTAAAAGAATCCACTTTAAAATTAAGCTAACAATGGAAACTTTTGTATTCATTCAGGTTCCTCTTAAAAGTATGTGTCTATTGAGAGTGGAGTGATTAGGAATCAATATTCAATGAAACTGCATCCATTGACAGTAGTAGCAAAACATATCAGTGTTATTTTAGTACCTTTGGACCCCTACCAACATAAATATTTCACTTTTCCTTCTGTCCCAATTTAAGCACTTTTAGAGACACATTGTACTTTCTACTTTAACCAGTTGACATCCGCGGTGTTAAACCCCCTTCCCATCCAGGCCATTTTTCAGTATTCAGCGCTGCGGTAATTTTTGCATATATCTACTGCCAGCAAGCAGTATATACAGTATATGCAAAAAGTATTTTTTTAAAACTGCTTTGAAAAGGGTTAATACTTACCCATGTCTTCCCCGCGCGCTCCCGTGCGAAAATGTGAAAACTCTCGGGCGGCCGCAAAGCATCTTGGGGCGGGAGCATGCGCAGATCACATTTTCAGCCGGGACGCGAGGAGAGACACAAGGTAAGTCTATGGAGGCCGTACACCCGCATGCAGACATCGTCTGACAGGAAGTGCCAGCAAGCTCAGAGGAGTCCGCGCTGGATCAAAGACCCGCCGCAGCGCTGGAGGGACAGATGAAAAGTACAGGAAAGAAGAGGAAGATCGGATTAAGAAACATAATTTAAGGTAAGTGCTGACATTAACATTGGGGGGAGGGAAAAACATTTTTGACTTTAATGTCACTTTAAAAAAAGAACTACTGTCTTCCATTGAAACTGCAGCAGTGAATTATAAAGGCATCTGCACTTAAAGTAAAATTAAACTCTCTTGTTTTTTGTAGTAGATATCTGCAAAAACATTTGAAATAAAAAGGTTACCAAAAAAAGTAATGACTTACCTCTGTCTCCGCCGCTCACTCCCGTCTGAAGATCTGAAGCTTCTTGAGCGGCCGTCCAGCATAATGGGGTGCGCTCATGCGCAGTAGAGATCTTCGGCAGGGAGAAGAGGAGAGACACAGAGGAGGTGAATGCACACAGCCGGGAGCGTGCACGTCGGACAGACACCATGGGACAGGAAGAGACAGGAGTCTGCGGTGGATCAGAGACTGGCACCAGCGCTGGAGGGATTGCTGAATACAAGTGGAAGGAAGAAGATCATTGGATCTAGTGCATCATTTAAGGTATGTTGGACATTTGTGACTTTAATGTCACTTTAAAGTTTTCTCTTAGTCCCCCCGCAAAGTTGATCCTGCCAGTGAAGCCCACCTAATGCAGCTTCCTGTGATGTGGTGGAAAGAATGCTGCACTGCCAATAAATTCAGAGCAGAGTTGCCACTTTTTTGTAGGCTGTGCCTGCTTGAACTACATTGGGATAAGCTGATGTTGCGGGGAGCATGGATATCAGCATTGTCACTGCTGATTCACAAGCCTGTAGCTGGTCAATCAGGACATAAACACACATATTCCAGCCCATTGCTTTCTGGATTGACAGCACTACCTCTTGCTGAACCCCCTTCACCACACTGTGAGCTGCAGTGTATGTGTGGGAGAGCATGTAAGACACACATTAAGGAGGATTTAAATTAGTCAGGGAAGGAAAAGGAAGTTAGTTTTTTTAAGAGTTTATTTTATGAGTCTTGGGCATCACATAGTAACTGCATTTGGTGCTTGTTTAGACTGTCATGCAAGAACCTTTTGTTGTAATTTAATGACACTGACCAAATATTACCAATAACATTTAATGCACAGGTTCACCGTTGTGTAAAGTCTCATTTGAGTATCAACAATGTGTTTATTTTAGAAAGCAGTTGTCTTTGTGGTGTACTGCACACAGCAGGGTTTGTTTGATAGAGAAATATGGGAATATTAAAAGTGTAATGACTAAAGGGAAACATTCAGAACATAAATGGTCCATAAAGTATTAACAAATGACCAGAGGCACACTCTTTGTGCCTGGAGAAAAAGAGGTTTATCCCTGCATACAGAAAGGCGTATTTACAGTAAGAGCTGTCAATAATGTAGAATTGACTTCCAAGGAGCTGGCTGTAGATTACTTAAAAAAAGCTGGATATGTTTCTAAATGTATAATTAAAATATAACTAGCCATTATTATTTATTAGAAATAATACTGTAGAATGTTGATCCAGTGAGTATATAATTTCCTCAGGGGATCAGGAAGGAGTTTTTTTCCCTGTTTTAGCAAACTGGTCCAGGCTTTATAAGACTTTTTGGCCTTCTCTGGACCAACTGTGGGTTTAGGGTTCTGTGTATGTCCTTTGATGCCCATGTGTCTTCTTTCAGCCTGGCTTATAAGATATCTATGTAACTAATGTGATTTAGGAAATTAAAATGTTATTGTGTGACCACTTTTTGAACCTCTCCTTCTCGCTGTGCATTGCTTTACTGACTGTACCCAAGTATGCAAATACAGAAACAGATAGGAGTAGGCATGTTAAGTACTCATTATGCTTATAGGCCATAGAAATAGTTGGATACTGGATAACATTAGTGAATCATTTATTTATTTAGTGGTATTTTTTTAATCATCTTAGCTAATTTGTTGACTGCTGTCACTTGCACTTTCTGAAGAACTTTGTTTCCGATGGTGACGATAATGATCATGATTATGACTACAATCACGATGGGCATACCTTTGTCTTTGTTTTCTGCCATAGTTGGAATTTCTGTTTGTGCTATACCTTGTTAGGGACTGCCTATTATTCATTTTTGGCTGGCCATGTTGTTTGTTGGAGCTATCTTTATGTATCACCAGCTTTTTATGTCTGCCACTTGGTTTAATTGTGTGGTTCTTGCTTCTTTGTGTTGCATTTGCACTACGCTCAAAGCTCTTCCCACTGGTATAATGTACTTCTTTATGTGGCGTTGGATGAGTAACTTGTCTGCGTTCTGTGTATTTGGATGTGCTCTTGCACAGACTATTAGTTTCACTGCAGTCAAGTATGTCACTATTCTCTACATCTTGAGAAGGAAAGCTTACATTTGGGTCTTGTTTAGTAACTTTGGTATCACTGTAGCCTGAAACATCAGTTAGTGTAATTCCCTCTGTACTATAATACCCATCAACATCATCACTATGCTCATTGGTGATCACTATTTCTGTATTCTTCGCTTCGTCTCCCACTGCCATATCTGTTTTTTCTAGCATTCCATATTTTTCAGAATCATCTTGTGTAACAGTTGTGGGACTGCTGTTGGTTCCAAGATCTAGTTCCTGCTGATGAATGTTATCTGATGAAAGATTTATAGATGTTGCTGGAAATTTTGAATCCTTCTTCTTTGTATCAACTGTGTTTGAAGAAACATTAGTGAAATGGCTCACTCTTTTGGGAATATCATTAACGCCTTGTGGGTAAGCCGTTGTATTCGTCTCATTAACTGCAAGTTCATCTCGGTTTTCATCTTCAGTATTTGAAAGTGAAATAGCTTTACCCTCTGATGTAGTATTTGAGTGTTTTACATTTTCATCTTTCACCTGCATCATGAAAAACAAAATCAAACATTAAGGTTTTATTCATTTTAGAAACGGAAGCATGTTTTTCCTACACCATTAACATATACTTTATTTTGCAGTCTTTTCACTTTCTTGATAAGATGGGATGGTGGCTAATCTGAAGACCGAGGAAACATCCCACAACACTCTTTTTTAATGACTAATGGTAGACAGTCATTATTCACATAAAATAAATATTACTTATCTATGTTCCGGATAATATTACACAATAATGAAGGGCTCGTCAAGATGCTACTGCTGCTTGTGAGTTTTGTATCACATAGCATTTTTAAAGTCCATCTCCAGGAAAAAAAACTGCCCTTACAGTGGGGCTACACCCTCATTGCAAGGGTTAAACGCATAGGCGTGCGCACTGGGTGTGCACAGTTTGTCTAGGCACACCCTAATCACCCCAAGTGCAACACTCAACCCGCAACACCAGACGCTGTGTTTTTAGTCAGTGAGCTGGTGGAGAGATCATAAAGATGTGAGCAGCTTAGCGATACCGAGCGTAGCAGCACTTGCCACTTACATACCTCACATAACAGCTGCAGTCCTCAGTGCCTGGGAAGCTGCAAGGGATCATGGCTGTGGCTTCCTATCCAATCAGGAACCTGGGCGGGTGGTCACATGACCACCTGCCAGGCTCCCTGCTTCATTACTGCACCCCTGCTGGAAGAGCCCGAATGCAGAAGTGATGTATATTACATCACTTCTGCATTCTGCTGTGATTCCCAGCTGCAGAAGCTGGGGAGAAGCTGGTGAAGCAGATCTCTGCTTCATCAGCTTCTCTGGGGGTCCCTAGGTGACATTAGGGGTCTTGAAGACCCACTGATGTCTCCATAAAGAGGACCTGTCATGTAAATTGGCTATTACATAGGGGGCTTCTTAGCCCCCCATGTAATAGCAATAAAGGTAAGTGTAAAACAAAAAAAGAATAATAAAAATTAAAGCATAACAAAAAAATAAAAAGAACCACAACATTTTTTAAAGTCCCCCGCCCCCCACATACACACGCAATCATGGGGTGCGCCCACATGTGAAAACGATGATTGCGCCTATTGCACCACACATGTTACATATCACCGCGAACGTCAGAGTGTGAGTAATCATTTTATGGCCATTAAGCACTGCTAACACTAAACTGATGAGCAGTAAAAGCGTTTAAAGCGTCGCCTATGGCCAATTTTTGGTGTGGTAGTTTTTTTGCGATTTTGTGGGCGCGCACAATTTTAAGGCTTGACATATTTGATGTCTATTTACCCGACGTGACCACGTCTTTTATATTTTACCAAAAATATGGGTAAGAATAAATGTTTTTTTAAATTACGTAGGGAAAACATTCCCCCCCCCCCCAGAATTTACGATACTTAGGTCTTTGTTGTAGCAAATATTCATCTGTAGAAACATGTTTTGTTTTTGAAAGTAACTCCCATTTTATGTATCTGGCTTTTAATATCCTTCTTAAATTCAACAGCGTTGTAATACTCATTTTTTTATGTGAAAGTTTTTTAATTATGTCATTAATGAACATAAGTACTATTTGACATAAACTCACCATATACATTACAATCTGACTGTACAACCTCTGTACAATCTCCTTTTAGATTTACCACAATTGTGTAATATAATAACCTCCCTAAATGATTCGATCAATTTGTAACCAATCAAGCAGTTCCTTGTACTACATAGTTGTTGATAGATCTATAGGAGATTGTACAGTCAGACTGTAATGTGTGTGGGCAGCTCTAGGGCCTGTTCACACGACGTCCGATTTCTGTGCTGACCTGAACTGTACGCTCCTGCACTAAAAATGCATCCCAATGTATGCCTATGTGTTTTATGGGCTACAGTTCTCACGTGCGCAGTCCGTTCAGCTTACGACAGAAAAATACTGCATGTCACATTTTGTACGGTCAGGAAACGGTCAGGAAACGCAAAACGCGTCAAAAACGCACTGCACTGCAGGTAACCTACTGATAGCCCCACTCCAGCCCCACTTAACTGAAACGCATCAACCGGATCAGGACCTGAAACTCATGTGAACAGGCCCTTAATGTGTATTATTTGTTCATTTTATAAACATCTATTGCTGTTGGTTGCAGTAACACTTTTCTAGGTTAGTCTAAAATGAGAGCTGTTCATCTTACTAAATAACCAGTATATAAAAGCAATGAATAAACTTACTTTTGTTTTAGAGCCATGCTGCAGTGGTGGAAATTCAAATAAAAACACATTGATACCATGTTTGGAATCATATCCTTTAAATAGTAACTATAAGTAAATATATAAAATTGCATATTAATATAAAAACAGTAACAAAGATTAGCACATATTAAATGCTTCAGCAAGGAGAAAGATCCATTTGGCGACTTAAGGAAAACATGGTTGAACCCCTCGCATACTGTATGACATAAGCAGGGTATGTTCCTCTGGACAAGCACTGACAGTATACATAACCCTGGCACAAGTTACTTATTTTTCACTCGGGGTCATGTATGTGAAATAGTAATACCACCAGCTCTGAAATTGTGTTCAATGGGCAACAGAGCTTACAATATTCATCCTCTGAAAACCAGGAACTAGCAACATAATTCCTGTAAACCCAAGTTATTGGTATCACGCACAGACAATGTACTTGCAGTAAATACCAACTAAGCACAAAGAACTCATATAATCATTTTCCTTGCACCAGTAATTAGTTCAAGACACTGTCAGCATGCTCCATCTTGGTACATATTTCTGGCAATACACTTCCTAATGGGCACCAAAGTATGTATAATATTGCAAATGAATTTCAGTAGGTAATATACTGTATTTTATACTGGTATTTATTTTAAATTGTGTTTCCCAAAATTAGTTTACATAACTTTTCTAAAGATTTTTATTGTTTATATAATTTATTAAAAATGGCAGCGTAAAAAAACAGATACATACACGTGGCGATTCAACACAGCAAGTCTTCTTTTCTTCAGCATCTGGTGGAGGTTCTGTCTTTAAAAATAAAGGGAGGATATGCTAATCATAGTCTTTGATATATTTTTCAGATCAAGTGTATGCTTGCTAACGTAATCTACAAGTGTGACGCTTACAGTTTTTACTTCCTCTCAAAGAGATCACAATGGTCCCACTGAAAAGGCCTTCATCTTCCTTTCTTTCAAGAAACCTGGTACCATCTTTAAGGTGCCCATACACTGGTCAAATTTCACCTGGTTTTTAATTTACCGGCCGAAATGCGCACAGTGTATGGGGTTATCAGATCCCTTTCAGTTGGCATTCCTCGATCAGTTGATCGAAGGAGCTTGCTCGAAACGATCAGAGCTGGCAGCCAATGAGCTGGCCGCTCTGATCGGGCATTCTGATCGACACGCTGTTTGTGTTGTTGGAGGAATCGGGTCAAAAAAATTGATGGGGGTATGGGGCATGGTGGCTGCATTGGCTTTCTTTTGTTATTGCTTTTATTGCCTTTATTTTCCCCTAGTGACCTTGCCTGATGCTGTATCTATGGAAGAGCAACATTGTCAACCTAGGACAGTGCTACAAAACACTCCCCTCTCTTCTTCATAACATGAGGGAAGCAGGCAACACAGGAAGCTATGAACTCTGAACTTATGAATTTCTGGATGCAAATAAGTGAAGTTCATTGTCAGGTCTTGCATACACTTTAAAATGCAGGAATAGCAAATATTAAAATGTTTATTTTCTGGAATACTATTGCGACTTATTCTTTTTCATGTGTGCTGACACCAAAAAACAAACATGACAGCAGACCTCAGAAACAAACTATCTTTGCAATAGCACAAACATTTACATCCACTCAGCAGTTTGTATTTGGGTACCAACCATACTTACTGGAAATGCACTGGCTTTAGTAAGGAGACAGAACCAGACAACAATAATCTTCATTTTATATGTTTCTGTGGACAAGACACAATAATTACAGGTCATCTAGATGCTATCCCAACAATAGTCTTTTTTTTTTACTGTTATTTTTTTTATCACCCCCTCCACCTACCTAACTGATGCTAACACAACATAATATTTCCTGGTGCTATAATGTTGGTAGAGAATACTTTACATGTATTTAAACTGTGACATCTAGTGGTCCTTATTGTTATTACAGCTTTGTTTATTTCATATTGATCAAAATCGTCATCTGTAATATTCCCTCCAAAAACAAAATAATAATTATTGGCAGTTTAGTTGTCAATTTCTTGATGATTCTCAATTTTTATTTTTGCATCTTAATTCATAGGTTTTTGAATAATGTTTGGATGTTGACAAAAAAAAAATATAGACACTTCCATCATTCTGATACCTACAGAAGTCAGAGTTGTAAAAGCATAACAGACAGAAATGGAACTTTCTGAATTCTGAATCTTCACATTAATTAATACTGCAAAATTAAGGGGGTTATTCACAAAGCTAGCCGAAGGATCAGCCGTAGCTCCGGCTGATCCTTCGGCTAGCTTCGGCCGCCTGAGACCTTCGGTTCAGTAGAACTGGAGGGCTGCTATACGGGCTATTCACTATAGCCCGTACAGCTCCTGAAGTTTGCAGAGCGGCTCGGTCAAGCCAAAGGCATATGCTTCGGCTCGACTGAGCTGAGGTGAAAGCCAAAGCGGGCCGAAAGCCTGTTATTGACAGCTGGACGGAGCCAGCCGTCATCTCACGGCTGGCTCCGGCCACTTGCAATGACAGATCAGCTTCCCCTGATTACCAGGTAACCAGGGGACGCTGAACTGACATGAGAGCTCAGCGGAGCCGGCCTTGATATCACGGCTGGCTCCGCTGAGCTCTCATGATGACTCAGTGTCCCCTCGTTACCTAGTAACGAGGTAGCACTGAACTGTCATTACAATGAGAGCTCAGCGGAGTCGGCAGTGACATTACAGCCAGCTCCGCCGAGCTCTCATTGTAATGACAGCAGGTCCCGGCCAATAGGAAGCAGTTGGGTGGAGCTAGCTCTCACTGCTAGATCCGCCCAATCATTTTCTCCTTTTTTTTTTCTCCTTTTTTTTAACTGTTTTTCTATTCTGCTCATTACCACGGAGGTACTGAGCAGAATAGCCGAGCCGAATGCCGCTGTTCACTGTCACGTCTGCTATATTTTGGAATGGTCCTGCAAGTGTAAGTATTTCAAAATCACAGCATTTTACACCTGACATGTCTATGTTATTGTTAATCATCATAGAGGGATGCATTAGTAGAATTTAATTTTTTAGTGTAAAGGTCCGCTTTAAGAACATTTTTGCTTAAGATTCTGCTTTAAATCTTTTATCAGCTATTTAGTACAAGGACCAGCCTTATAGTAATTAAAGGGATTGTTTAGGTTGGCCTCTGCTTTACTCTGTATATAAATTAATATTATCATAAACCTAGTAATAAAGGACAAATAACAATTAAAGGGCAAGTCCACCCAAAACTAAGGGGGCTATTCACAAAGCTAGTCGAAGGATCAGCCGTAGCTTCGGTTGATCCTTGTGCTAGCTTCACTTACGGGAGCTCTTTGGTTCAGTCGAACTGTAGGCCCAAGTCTACTGTAGGCCCACACCTAAATTAACTCCTATAATGTCCTTTTCATAAATATCATAGCATAACATAGAACAGAAATAACCTTCTTCAAGGTTTCCCTATCCGCAGGGGTCTCACTGCTCACCTGTGTACCACTGCTCTATATCCCCCTCAAATGTTCAGTGGCTACATACCTGAACACCAGCATTTGCACTGTTTACTCTCTCCTTGATGACATTGTGCCTTAACTACAGTATCTAAGACACATAAAAAGCCAGGGGCTATAACTAATATATAACAGTTGAGAGAACTGACAATTTTAAGGTAATGTATAGTGGTATTGTATATTTGTCTTTCTTTCTTTTTTTCTTTCTTTACGGTCAGGATTAAAAAACAAATTTCTAAACATATTTTGTATGTCATTGGGTAATTAGCAAAGGCTGAATATTAAAATTTTATATTCTCATTTTCAGCTAGCAGATGGAGCTAGCCTTCTTTTCACACATTTTTCAGGATATCATCTGCATTTCTGAAATACACAAAACCTGCTGTTTACAGAGTCCAATAGCTAAAGCTGACATTTCCATACATACACACAAGTGATAGGTGCACTCTTTAATAAATATTTATTTGTTAACCCCTTATTTCATTTAATTAGTAAAAACAGCTATACAACAAAAATATGTGTATATATATATATATATATATAGAGAGAGAAATATATTAAATAAAATTGTCCCAAAACCTTTTGCAGCTTTTTTAGGGGACCTTGGATTTATAGGCTTGGATTTTGGTCCACATTTGTGAACATAATGAACCTAATATTAAGGTAAAATATAATCTTTCTCTTTTAGAGGCAGGTAAAGTTAGATATCCTATTGAGTTCAGTCTAGAAGATGAAACTAGTATATACAGTATCTCAAAGAAGTGAGTACACCCCTCCCATTTTTGTAAATATTTTATTATATCATTTCATGTGACGACACAGAAGAAATGACACTTTGCTACAATGTAAAGTAGTGAGTGTACAGCTTGTTTATCAGTGTACATTTGCTGTCCCCTCAAAATAACTCAATACACAGCCATTAATGTCTAAACCGCTGGCAACAAAAGTGAGTACACCCCTAAGTGAAAATGTCCAAATTGGGCCCAATTAGCCATTTTCCCTCCCCGGTGTCATGTGACTTGTTAGTGTTACAAGGTCTCAGGTGTGTTAAATTTGGTGTTATCGCTCTCACTTTCTCATACTGGTCACTTGAAGTTCAACATTAGAAAAATGTCACCAGCACACCATAAGTTGAAAAAGCAAAATATTTTATTGCCAATAGCTGTATCTTATTGGCAAGCGCTTTCGGGGCCTCACAGGGTCCCCTTCATCAGGCTTAGAGAGTTGTCTCTAAGCTTGATGAAGGGGACCCTGCGATCATTTCGAGCAGCATCCGCGGTCATTTCGAGCACCCATCCTCATCAAGTGTGAATCCAGGTAAGGAGTACGGTATGGTTCCTGTTTCTGTTTATGGAAGTTCAACATGGCACCTCAGGGCAAAGAACTCTCTGAGGATCTGAAAAAAAGAATTGTTGCTCTACATAAAGATGGCCTAGGCTATAAGAAGATTGCCAAGACCCTGAAACTGAGCTGCAGCACGGTGGCCAAGACCATACAGCGGTTTAACAGGACAGGTTCCACTCAGAACAGGCCTCGCCATGGTCGACCAAAGAAGTTGAGTGCACGTGCTCAGCGTCATATCCAGAGGTTGTCTTTGGGAAATAGACGTATGAGTGCTGCCAGCATTGCTGCAGAGGTTGAAGGGGTGGGGGGTCAGCCTGTCAGTGCTCAGACCATACGCCGCACACTGCATCAAATTGGTCTGCATGGCTGTCGTCCCAGAAGGAAGCCTCTTCTAAAGATGATGCACAAGAAAGCCCGCAAACAGTTTGCTGAAGACAAGCAGACTAAGGACATGGATTACTGGAACCATGTCCTGTGGTCTGATGAGACCAAGATAAACTTATTTGGTTCAGATGGTGTCAAGCGTGTGTGGCGGCAACCAGGTGAGGAGTACAAAGACAAGTGTGTCTTGCCTACAGTCAAGCATGGTGGTGGGAGTGTCATGGTCTGGGGCTGCATGAGTGCTGCCGGCACTGGGGAGCTACAGTTCATTGAGGGAACCATGAATGCCAACATGTACCATGAGATACTGAAGCAGAGCATGATCCCCTCCCTTCGGAGACTGGGTCGCAGGGCAGTATTCCAACATGATCCCAAACACACCTCCAAGACGACCACTGCCTTGCTAAAGAAGCTGAGGGTAAAGGTGATGGACTGGCAAAGCATGTCTCCAGACCTAAAACCTATTGAGCATCTGTGAGGCATCCTCAAACTGAAGGTGGAGGAGCGCAAGGTCCCTAACATCCACCAGCTTCATGATGTCGTCATGGAGGAGTGGAAGAGGACTCCAGTGGCAACTTGTGAAGCTCTGGTGAACTCCATGCCCAAGAGGGTTAAGGCAGTGCTGGAAAATAATGGTGACCACACAAAATATTGACACTTTGGGCCCAATTTGGACATTTTCACTTAGGGGTGTACTCACTTTTGTTGCCAGCGGTTTAGACATTAATGGATGTGTGTTGAGTTATTTTGAGGGGATAGCAAATGTACATTGATATACAAGCTGTACACTCACTACTTTACATTGTAGCAAAGTGTCATTTCTTCTGTGTCGTCACATGAAATGATATCATAAAATATTTACAAAAATGTGAGGGGTGTACTCACTTCTCTGAGATACTGTAACTACTTTATGTAAATTACAGCAGCTTTGCATTTAATGCATTATTTTGGCATATGGCAATGTTATCCTATCATATGTAAATGTAAAATCTACACCATTTATTTCTGTTGTGGAAAAACAAAACCGTGCAGATTAGCTTGATATTCTATGACAGTGCAGTTAAAATCCACTTATTAATCCACTTATTATCGCTTTATGCACATTTTTGAATAACCCATTATTCTCATTCTCATGTAACCCAATTACTTTATTGCTTTGCAGTGCCTTAAAGAAATCAGCTGGGTATATGGGTGCTAATAGCTGTTAGGCAAGCATTCAGTATATACAACAGCATTTTGTACTATGTGGTTGATTTAATGAGCAGCACAAAGTTTAATAAATAATCTGATATTGTGATCACTTTGAATACCCAATCAAGATCAAGATTGAAGTAAACACAGCTTCACCTCAAGTGAATATTCTGCAATCCTGTAGAAAATCAACCCCTTTATCTAAAGTTCCCAGGTAGAGTTTCTCTTTCATTACTAATGAGTCAGGAACACTCCCCAGCATTTACAGTCATACAGGTATTTGAGTTTTGCTATAATAGCTGGGGTATGTTACTGACTCTCAACAGAACTGAAGAAGCTGCTTGGTTAAGCTATGAAACATATTCAACATAACAGAACAGGTCCAGCTGTTATAACCAACTACTATTACTAGCTGTACCACAACCTTGATAAATACGAAACTACACAGACATATCATGGAGTTTTAACCTTTCCTCTTGGGCATACTGGATAATTATAAATTCCGCCTCAACATACAACATAGATAACACCTTTTTTATACACAGCTGACAATATCATTGCCCTGCCATGCTACATATACCATAAATAATATTTAAAGGGAAACTATAGCAGTACATGTACAGTGAACAGATATTTTGGGTTGTTTTAGCATTGTTAGTTTTAATGTTTATTTTTTTTTACAAGCCTGCTCTTCCACATTCTTATTCTTACATTAAATAAAAACAATATGTTGATTAGTCACTAGAAGCAGTGTTCATTATATACCACTGACCTAACTGCTAAACAATATACAATACAAATACAAATAATGTAATACAAATTATAATAAGCAAATATTTATATATTATTTACAAACTATACAGAGAAACAAGATTTAAAAAAGAAATTATGTAAATTGGTAAATTATTTACATAGAGCTTTTAGATGTATATAAAAAATCATTGATAAGACTATACACTCCTGTTAAGATAGTCAGTCTGTTGTTTGTACATACTCAGACAATATTAAAGTTAACAAAACAGTTCATAAGATTATACAAGTAATACAATTCAGCAATTAAGGGGGGGGGGTCTGGCTTATATAAAAAAATCTTATTTACCTGGCTTGTATTATCTTTTCTTCCGCTCAAGTATTTAGGAACCAGTTGTCTGTTATTTCAGAAATATAAACTTAGTGACAACCAATCAGATTTTTGTGCTTGAGATGTGTGTGTCACCAACACTGGGATACTGTGACTGGATTATTTTAAACTCCAAAAATGTTGCGGTAGAAGCAATTAACAAACCAAAATAGTGTGTTGCAACACAGACTATATTATATCCAGCATGAAGAAAGTGATTGGAATATTTTTAGAGTGAAAAATTTTGTTCTGTTAATAACAAATCAGCCAGTTTTTTCAGTACGTAATAATTTTGGAGACACGGGAAAAGGAAATGAGCCGAGAAATACAATTGATCCTGACCACAATTATACATAGAAAGATGCTTGTGGTTTACTTGAGAAAACCAAAGGACACTGGAAAAGCCAAGAAATAATTTTCTCTTCCATTGGGTTGGAATTAAGCTATGCTGGTAGACGAATCAGGTTTGTGCTTTGTTTCCATTTGCATATCATATAGCATATTTCATCAATTAATGTTCTTGGAAGCATGATCTGTTACATTTTCTTTTGAAATTAATTGCCGGATATACAGATCATTTCCTGCACATTGAAAATCGAGTCTGGTGTTAAACATGATGTGATGATCAGAAATGGGGAATTTTCAGTTTTCGGAAAATGTTGTGTAACACGGGTGTAATATAACAAACGGAAGCAACAAAATTCCTCATTAAAACCTATTTTTTTCTGTTAAGCTGTACATCTGTTTGTTGTTGTACTTTCAGTTTTGTTTAAAGTGAACCTGTTCTCCATTTTGAGCTTCAAAAAATAAAGGCCCTACCTAAGAGCAGGCACCACAGAAGGCCTGCCATAACCCCTAGCATTGGTATCAGTTAGGGATGCACAGATACTTTTCGAGTACCAGTGCAGATACTTGGCATTTTCATGAGAACTACCAGGGTTGCAGCGGTTGCAGCTGGGACCTGGCTCTGGCACTCCACCACTGTCCTGAAATCATTATTCTGTATTGTTTTAGAAAAACTGTCACATGACAATAAACAAAAATGTATCAGTACTCGTACTTGTAAGTACTCGGCAAGTACCAGTACTCGTACTCACAAAACTGGTATCTGTGCATCCCTTTATTTATATTTATAAAAACAAAATCGTACATTAAAACAGAGATGTACAAATCCCAGGAGCTCCGTGTGCTCCTTACAAATGACAGCTGCCTCCTAATTTTTGAATTTTTCTCTAGTGTAGTCTTGGAGCTCAAAAGTATCGGTACATGTACTCGTACTTGTACCGAGTACTGTACTTGGTATCTGTGCAACCCTAGTATCAGTGGCAGAAATAATAACCTACCCCTTTTATTGTTCTTAGTAATGGGTCTGCAGTTATAACCCCCCTTCACTGGTGTACATTGTAGCAAAAAACAAACCCTCCTACACCTGATGTTTGGTGGCTACATACATGAACACATGTTCCCGGACCAGAACTTTACTATCCCTCCCTGGGAGGAGATTACTCTGCCCAACAGGTAGTGCTGGCGAAATTATGGTGCAAGGTGCTGGAACACAGAGCGCATTCCAGCACCAAACACCTTTCTGGCACTCTGCCTTGTGTTCTGGCAACTAGGTAGCTAGAGCCTTAAGGGCCACATAGAAGGTCCTGTGGGCCATTAGTTGGACAGCCCTGTTATACAGATTACAATGGAAGCTGCAAGAATACCTAAAACTCACCGGTGGACAGGGACAAAATCAGTTCTAATGTAGGGAGATCATTCTGTTGGAGTATTAAAGTGATATTAAAACTTTAGTTTTTTAAAATTTCTATCACTGGGAGGCCATTTTTATTGCAGATCTTTGTTTTTTTGTTTTTGATTTCAAAATTCCGAATTTTGTAGTGGGTCCCCTCATCCTTTCTCCCTCCGCCCCCTGCACAGGTGCCACCAGCAGCAAACTGGCTGATGTGGAGGCACCCGTGCATGCATGTTCCCAGCCATGCCCACAGTAGCTGTGTTCTTCCATAGACCCACTCAGTCCTGCAGCGGCCATGCCCCTCCTCTCCATCCAACAGTTTGACTGATGGCAGAGGAGCCTATGGCTCCTCTGCCCTCAGTACCCCCCCCCCCCGCCTCAGCAACCAGGAGGTTTGGGCCAGAGGACTGCTTCGGGGGCCGGCGGCAGTGACAAGCAGCGGTTACAGGTAAGTGTGTGTGTGGTTATGCTGATGCCTTAAGAGTTCCCTTCACTGGAACTAAGGGACCAAGCCCAACCCCTGAAAAACAACCCCACACCATAATCCCCCCTCCAACAAACTTTACACTTGACACAATGCAGTCAGGCAAGTACCGTTCTCCTGGCAACTGCCAAACCCAGACACGTCCATCGGATTGCCAGACAGAGAAGCTTGATTCATCACTCCAGAGAACACGTCTCCACTTCTCTAGAGTCCAGTGGCAGCGTGCTATACACCACTGCACATGCTTTGTACTTGGTGATGTGAGGCTTGGATGCAGCTGCTCGGCCATGGAAATACATTTCATGAAGCTCTCTATGCACTGTTGTTGTGCCAATCTGAATGCCACACAAAGTTTGGAGGTCGGTAGCTATTGACTCTGCAGACAGTTGGCGACTTCTGCGCACTGTGCGCTCCACCATGTGCTAACCCCGCTCTGTCATTTTACGTGGCCTACCACTTTGTGGCTGAGTTGCTGTTGTTCCAAGTTGCTTCCACTTTGTTATAATACCACTAACAGTTGACCGTGGAATATTTAGTTGCAAGGAAATTTCACGGAACACCTGAATCCAATGATTTGGAGGGGTGTCCCAATACTTTTGGAAATATAGTGTATATTAATTTATATACATGTGCATGATTTTTATTGGTTTATGCTCGCCATCCATTTCTTTGTTTTGTACATATATTCCTTGTTTAACAATAAACATTTGATATTGAGCGGATACCACACACCTTTGTGTCTGTGTGGATTCTCATATCCCGAGGTCGAGAGTGTACCGGTTCAGCAGAAGGGAAGTAAAAAGTCAGCGGCAGATTTAACCCCGGGGTTATCACAAAGTAACCCATCAGTGAGTAACTGTGATCTGTTCATTTGCATAACCCCAGCCACTCTTGATGTGTTCTGTCTCATTTGTGATACTCATAGCAATTCTTCCTGAATTCCACACTGTACAAAATAATGCAGTCACAACCCAGCGGTATTTTTTTGTGTTGTGAAGGGTACATAGTATGATTCAAGATACAGCCCCCTGTACAAAAAACCTTTGGTGTTCAAGACAACACCTCTCTACTAGGATCACCTCTTGAAAAGAACATTTTCTTGATTTGCTAGCCTTAACCTGACTTTCAGTATTTTATTATTGCGTAAATAAGCTTGCGCAAGAGAACTTCTTTTTACTAATGATGGGAAAAATTGTGACTAATAGCTATATTGGGAGGAAAGCCTCTTTGCCACTTATTCTGACCTCCTGTGTGCTTTATGGTAAATCAAGCCAAGGAAAATAAAGGGTTCTTTTATGTTATTACTATGGGGCTCATTCATAAAAACTTTGCCCAGTGTACAGCTTGTGGAACGCCGTTCGCATGACCTTACTTCCACTAGATGGACCCCATGAGCATAAAAAATTCTTATGCTCCTCAGCTCCATTAAGTGGCAGTGATACTTTTGTAAACAAACTCCATAGTGTTATATGATGTACCATAGAAAATTAATTTTTGTTTCTCAGCAAAAAGTAATGAGAAATCCAAAATGCTATGCTTGTGACCATAACAGGAGATGAGGGAAAATCTTGCAGTGTTTTAGTAATGGATGTTTAAGAAAGTATTTTCCCTTATTTTTGGAGAGATTTCCTCTCACTTTCTCTGACTAGGGGATAGGAAGTTATAGAGAATCTCCCAAAGGGTACACAGACAGCAGAGGTAAAAAATATTACAGAAGGTCTATCTATGTAAACCTACAAAATTCTTGACCATAGAAACACTTTGACGACATGTTGGAAACATAGGGGATGATGCATATATGCTGTTCACTTTTCAAGGGAATTTGCACTTTGCAAGAGAGCTTAGTAAATAGTGAATTCACTTTGCATAGAATACCAAATCATGTTCAAGGAAAATATTTAAAAAACTGTATTTTTGTGATGGAAGTCAACAGAGCTTCACCTCATTCACTAAACTAAGCGGAAACTTCCACTGTAAAGTGCAAATTCTCATACAAAGTGAACAGCCTGTTCCCCATAGTCTAGTCATATGTCTCTAGGACAAAGTCTGGTCGCATCTGTTGTTAGTAAATTAAAAAATGTAAATTAAAAGAATGTAGCTTGTTGCTATTAAAAATTAGAATATCAGCTGAGTCTGTGATAGGGATGCCATACAGGACCTGATTCTAGTCTGAATGAAGCATTACATGAGATGTTCAGGGATGGATTGGACTGTATATGAGCCTCTGCAGGGTTTAATATATGACCTAACCCCAGTGCCCTCTTTAAGGTTAGAGTACACAGAGGTTTTCCAGTGAAAGATGATGAGCTAGCAAGCAGCAATCCTTCCTTTTTCTATAAATATGCCACTGCTAAATGTTGTCCTAGTTACACAGAAGACTACAGATGGTCCAAGTGGGTTAGCAACAGGTAGATGTCTCATAGACCATTGTTTGGTGATGCAACATCTGTCTTTCTATAGCCACTATTATGTTTGCTCCAAAGAAGAGTGAGATCGAGGAATAATCATAACCTTTGGCTCGTGCAGGGTATTGGAATCTGAATACTATTTCAGCTTTGGTTTGAAGTTGCTTAACAATTCCCACAGATAATTGTAGTATTGATTGAAACACCAGGCTCTTAAGTATACGGCAAATAGTTTATTTCATATTAAATATTTTATTAGCATTTCCTGAGAAGCAACAATAAGCAGCTGATAAAATACTTAAACTGTTTGCTAAGAATTCAAGGCTGTCAATCCCAGGCATTCTTTAACAGTAACCAGCTTACATCAACTGTAATACAAGTTAAAGGAATGATTCAATGTTGGCCTAAAAGTATTGTGGGTAATATCTCTCTGTCACATAAATTACACAGATACTGGATAGCGAGCATTCAATGTTTAATTGTGCGCTGTCAGTTCTCTTTGTAATTACATTTATAGTACTCCATCCATCCAATCTATGAAGTATGCCTTAAAAACCTAATATTAAGCTAAACTAATAATCATTATGTCACAAACATGTTTAAAGGAAAAGTCAAATTTCATAAATAATGCAAGATTTATAGACATTATACCATCTTGGAATTTAAAATGTAACTCTGCAGTCTGCCATTAGTGTAGACATCGCAGATTTTGTTTTTCTGAATCCCCCTGTAACATAGTTTTATTACCTGTCAATACAGCCATTATACCTATTATCATACTCATACCTATTATCATACGTGTTATCATAATTTCTTTTATAGTGCCCATAGTTATACCTTATTTTCAATCACATTATCTTTTCAGATGTTGCTTCCTTGTAACCATGACAACTGATGCCTTATATACAGTATTGTTTTTTACAACACTGGAACTAATCCTGTAAATATAGCAAGCGAACCCTCCAATTTAGGCAATTCTCATAACTTATTAATAGTATAACTGCTCTATATCACTTTAAACTAATCAGATCCCTCCAATTTAGCACTTAGGAAGGAGGAGATGACTGGTTTTCACAGGGGAGGACAGGTAAAAGTCTGCAATGATGTTGCTAAAATTCTTGGAACAAATGTGGATTTTTCACACTAAAATGTTCCCTTTCAAAAGTATGTCTGCTCTATAAATGCACTATATCCAGGCTGCATGGGCGATACTAGCATATATACACATGAAATGGTAATGGTATTCAACCTATCTGACAAAAAAAGTTAGATATGTATAAAACAACCTGTGAAATCTGGCATTTAATGTCACCAAAATGTACTAGTTATTTGACAACGTGGAGTGGTAAGCAGAAATGCTGTAAAAACAGTAAAAATGCAGCAAAAAAGCACAATTTAACAAAATTTTTAAAAAGTCAAAACTATGCTAAAATATAAAAAAAAAACAATTACGCTACCCTGAGGAAAGTTGCTACTTTGCCACCCTTCCATTGGAAATAATGGATTTTGCCTTGTCAAGCTTGACTCATAAAAGGGCAAACGTTCAGAGGTAAAATAAATCTTTATAAAATAACACAGTAATGAAAAACTGCTCAATGCTAAATAGAAGAAACAGCTTTGACCTTTCTTTTTGTAAAGGTAGAACTGAAAAAATAACCTCACAAAAAAGGTTTTTCTAACCTTTTAAAAATAAGGTTTTCATGTTACAAGGCAGTACAATTTTTTCATTTTGCATTGATTATTACCTATAAAATATAATTTGTGCCCAGTGGGAAATATTTTTTATGTTATGCGCTGCCTTGCATTATTTTTGCCAGTTACCTACAATAGTGTATGAAGTTTTTTTCTTTTTCCAAAGTTCTTAAGGAACATTTCAACATTTTCTACTAGGTACAATATATACTTCACGATCACAAGCCTGGATAAGAAAAAGTGGAAGGAGACAAGAAATAATGTAATTTAATTTGAAATAGTAACTTACAAAAAAAACCTAAAAACTTGCCAGAAAGGTGAAGAAAATTGGAGCTTCACTTTAACTATTAACAGACTCTTCCATTGACGTAGATTTGTTAACAAGGGCTTGAAAGATTCCTGAGCTCGACTGGTAAGTCTACACTGGTTCAGTAAATGCATAGGACAGCTATAGAACCTTCTCATATATAAATACTTAAAATGTAGTTTCTGGGAATTTAGGAAAATATTATTGTAATTCCATTGTGATTCCCAGAACTGTAATACCGAAAGTGATACTGTATATTAAATAATCTATAAATGGCTTAACCTTTTAAGGTTTCTTGTTTTTCTCTTGGCTTGGATGTATTTTTATTGATAATAATGGTAGTGATGAGCATAGAGTTGTTGTCTGTAGTATTCTTCATATCTTCTGTAATAGTCACCTTTATCATTTCCATAAGGGTCATAATTCCCATTGTACCCGTTATCTGGATAATAAGGAGCAGCAGTGTTTTCAGCACCTCCATTGCTTCCTTCCTCATTACCCAATATTTCATTGGCCCCACCAGTATTATCATGAGCCTCAGTGGATAACGCAATAGTGGTGGCTTGTGTTGGCTGCAGTTCAGTGCTGCTCTCACTGGCTGTACTGGGCTGTTCAGTATCTGTCTCATTCTGACTTGCGGTGCTGTCTTCAACCTAATGATGTTAAAAAATAAATAAACTTATTAAATCTACATCATTTAAACGACCCCATCACAATGCACTGCATATACATTGGCCATGACAGAACTGAAAGGTAATATTTCAGTTATAGGTAGAGTCTTCTAGGCTGAATACCCAACTAGCCTTTTATTTCTCTTGGAGATACTGGTGGCAAGATCTCCCCAAGAGTTCCTAACTTTAAAGTCAGGCAAGAGTTCCTGACTTTAAGCCTGCACACCCTGAAGTCTACAACCACACCATTCCTTGCATTCCATCTTAGGTGTTTCCAATTTTCCTGCTGCATTAGCTGTAGTAGAATGTAAAAATTCAGCAGGAAAATGAGGACCCACTCATGCTGGACATGGCAGGTGCGCAGGCCCAGCAACTCAAGCACAGAGATCTGGTCACTGGATTTTTTATAAAAAAAGAACCTGCCTGACTGCACTTGTTACCAAACCAACTATACTTCTGCTTTAAGCTAATTTAAATTAGTTTTGTGGCAATATAATTTTTAATAGATTATGGGGTCTATTCACAGAGCCGCCAGAGGATCTAGCCGTAGCTTCGGCCGATCCTTCGGCTAGCTTCGGCCCCAGGACCCCTTCGGTTCATTAGAACCGAAGGGCTGCTGTACGGGCTATTCGCAATAGCCTGTACAGCTCCCGAACTTAGCCGAGCGGCTCAGTCGAGCTGAAGGCATATGCCTCGGCTCGGCTGAGCCGCGCTGAAAGCCGAAGCTGGCCGAGCGGCCGGCCGACAGCCTGCTTCTGGCAGCTGAGCGGAGCCAGCCGTGATCTTACGGATGGCTCCGGTCACTTGCAGAGAGATCAGCGTCCCTGGTTACCAGTTAATCAGGGACACTGATCTGCAGACAGCAAACTCTCCCCGGCGCTCCGGGAGTCTCTCGCTCCCGCCCGCCCAGGAGAGAAACACCGCTTTTATTCTTTTTTCTGACACGGAGCCGTGTCAGAATAGAAAAAAAAATAAAAATTTTGCCCATAGGAATGCATTGCTAGATTCCTATTGGCTATTTCAATTTGCAATAGCCAATAGTAAACTAGCATTGCACCCGCCCTCTGCTGCAGTTCTCCATCAGGTCCATCGGCAGAGGGCGGGTGCAATGCAAGTTTACTATTGGCTATTGCAAATAGGATTGGTTCTTGTGAAGGGGGCGTGCCCGAGAAACGCGTAAACCATTTATCAATACAGGGATCGAAGTTACTGGTGTTTTACATCGCTTCAGATTCTCCCTGGCAGGGGTTCCGTCCTCTCACCTTATTCTACTGGTTTTTATTCTACCGAACTGTTGTAAATACAGCCTTAGAGCTGCGTGTTTTTACTATTAAATAACATTTTTACACTATGGAGGCGCTCTCTTTTGTTCCTTTTCTCATAGACTGGTGGTCCATCTAATCTGTGGGAGCTGCCTCCATCGTGTTTGCTGTATTTTTACTGCTGGGCTCTTTTTGGATTTGAAGGCGCCGGTATTGTTTTGCAACTCTGGCTTCCTCCCACACTGCAAGGAAATTCTGGTAGGTTAATGTTCTGCTGTTTAAATTGTCCCTGTATGCATGTAAGATAGGGACCTTAGATTGTAAGTCCCCCTGAGGGCAGGGACTGATGTGAATGTGCAACTAAGCAAAGTGCCATGTAAATTGTTGGCGCTATATAAATACCTTAATAAATAATAAATAAAATATTTAGGGGATTATTTGACCTCTGTTATTCAAATTTGTCTTTGTTAGGGCTAACAATCTGTCTCAATAAGTCTTTGTTGTTTCCCTGGAGTGAGAAGCAAGAATATCATGATAAAGTTGGCACTTTCCAGAATATTTCAGTTGGTGATTAGAAAGTATGTTTTCTAACCTGGGGCTTAAAACCTAACTCTGGCCTCATACATTTAAAAAAAATTATTTTCCAGGCACCCGTTAAAAATAAAAGCTCTCTCTGCAATACTCACCTAATACTGTCACCTTTCTGCAATCCAGTGCCCGCTATCGTCTGAAATGAATGACACCCAGCATCATTTAACTCACTTACTGTGAGCCCAGGGTGACAAGGACCTGACCCCTTGGGAAATGTCATCAACTCACCCTGGACTCACAGGAGAATGCTGCAGAGAGCAATGATGTGGCACTGTTCTACTGTAGCATTTAGGACCTGCCCACTGCCAGAGAAGGAGGATCAGTGATATCATGACCCAACCGTGGACTGCAGAATTAAATGTATGAATACAGTGATTTAAAAAGAAAAATGCAAGTAGGTTTCAGGGAGGAAAGGGGGAGGATGGGTTTCCCCAAAAAATTGTGTGTTATATGAGAATTTCCTTAAAGCAGAACTCCAGCCAAAAATAACAAGATAAACATGAATGGCTATTTTTGGCTTAATAAAAGAAAAAATAGCAAAACCAGCTTTTAATGCCATATTCACCTTCAATTCAGAGTTTTCCCCAACAGTATTTTTTTTCAGCAAGCTAGATGTCCTCAGTCTGATGAGCAGCATCATTTAACTTACTTTCTCTGAGCCCGAGTCATCCTAAACCTGCCCCAGCCTGTGATTGGACAGTGAAAAAAGAAGCAGCACAGTGATGAGCTCATCTCTCACTCATGTCACTCATGTCACTATGTTTTCTCCCTATCAGCATGCTTCTTGGCGGCATATAAACTGACTGGTGCTGTGTACGGCTTCTTCCTGTCAAACTCCAGCTCTGCTATACAAGGACTACAAGAGGCTGATACCATGGCCAATTGGTGAACTTACATAAACTAAATAAAATATAGGTCTGTGCAGAGGCGTAACTAGTGACCTCAGGGCCCCGATGCAAGAATCCATTGCAACCGCTGCGACCCTGGTAGTTCCGCCAGTGGGTCTGTGCAGTAATTTTAGTGACTTGACTTTAACATACAAAGGACTGGAAAATTTAACAACAGTAAATTCAGAGATAAAGCCTTTAGTAGGCTGCATAAATAATTTTGGAGTTTAAAAATGAGCAAATATGGAAATACAATATTGCATGCAGTACGATTTGTAAATTGATGTCTTTATAGTTTAGCACACTGATCCAGAACATATTAATCATTTTAGTGTGAGAACTTGGTGGTGTGTTATTTCTAACCTAATGGTAGTATTGCAAATTCTCCGCTGCCCTCTCAATGTGTATCATAGTTTGCATTCCTTTATCTACCATTTATAATGCAATGTAGTAAGCCACAGCCATAGGGGCTGTGATGGCCTCTTGCGACCCTTGAAAAGCAAAAGGGGCAAAATATCCAGTTTCTTTGGAAACGTCATTGTGTACTAGGAAGGAGGTGCACCCCTTTCAACCAGGTCTTTTCATGAAAGGAACATGCTCTTATAGACTTAGGCTGCAGTTCATCCTCCTATTTACATATCTTTTCATAATACTGCCTTAAAATATAATTGTACCCTGTGGTCTTCATTCTTTCATAGATTTCAAACCCTATAGTTCAACAGAAAATGTCCATTTTTAAAATATCACTTGTAACAAACACAACCCAATACATTTTTGATCCTGCAACTAGCAGTACAGAGTGAAACACAAGACTCTTAGAAATATAGCAAACATTTTGTTTTTTATTTTACATTTTTAAGACATTTTATGACAAAGAATGTAAAGCAGTTTATATAATTATTTCGTTATTTGTAGCGAACTGAAGACTATGCAATTTCTACTTCACATGGCAGTCAAAGAAGTGATCTGCCTTACTGCAAAGCTACCTTAGGTGATATTTTCTTTCATTACAGGTATTATTGAAACATGCCATTATTAAACTGTAGACTGTGAAAAATGTCAGCGCCAGATTTTTTCATAAATATTGATATATTATGTTTAAAGCACCTTTATTAGATAAGTATATATTTGTAAGACAGTGTAAGAAAAATATTTAAAGAGCATACTGAATACCCATGCTGAATATTAAAGCATATATTCCAATTAATTTTCAAATATATTCATATCATGGGACATACAAAGACATTGTTATACACTGCCTGGCAAACCCCCCCCCCCAAAAAAAATTCACCATCTGGATTTAGCTAAGCAAATAGGTAACAGCCTTCCAGCGGATAAGTGTTATGATCTGGGGTTGCTTTAGTTGGTCATGTCTAGGTCCAGCAACGTTATGTCCCCCCAAAAAAGAGCTCGGCTGCTTACCTGAATATACTAAATGACCCTGATAGCAGGGCCTATTCCAAGATGACAATGCCAGGTTTCATGAGACTCTAATTGTGAAAGAGTGGTTCAGGGAGAATGAAATATAATTTTCCCACATGGTGGTGGCCATCACCAGACCAGTCCTTAACTCCATTGAAAATCTTTGGGATGTACTGGAGAAGACTTTACGAAGTGGTCCGACTACTACAAGATCTTGGTGAAAAATTAAGGAAACTCTGGATGGAAGCTTATCAAAACCATGCCATGGCGAATGCTATAATCAAAGCTAAAGGCAGTCCAACTAAAAATTTAGAGCATGCAACTTTTTTTTGGCCAGGCAGTGTGTTTGCTATTTTAGATATTCCTGGTCATAATGTCTAAATCAGTTGTTAAAGGAAAACTTCTTATGAACGTAATAAGGAGGCTGTTGTTGCAACTTTTCATTCTGGATCTGCGTGTGCCTGGCTGGTGTACTGACTCTTGGCTTCAGTACTTTGAGCCAGTGACCTGAAGCAAGTATACATTTAAGGACATCTTCCTGATATCCTTATTTGTTTCAGTCAATGAGAAAACTTGCATTTTAGAAGGGAACTTGCATTTTAGAAGGGAACTTGCATTTTAGAAGGAGTTCTGCAATGAAAACCCCCATGTTCTAATAGTACACTAATATGCTCTTTCAGTGCTATAATAACTTGCAGTATTTGTTAAAGGGCCTTTCCACTTTCTTGAAATGAACGACCTTGGCTGTCACTCAGCTCCCCACCTTGTGCTTAATAAGCCTTCATAATCCAAACTTGGCATGGCAAATATAATAGAAGGGCACAACTGCATGTACACGCTCGGTCAGTCATGCCACTGTAAATATTAGCAGGAAGATCATCCCCCTGATGATTGCCTGATGAATCCCTCTCTGTTGTTATAGGCATCTGAAATCAAATTCTACAAAGTGGAAAAATCCTTTAAATTAGGTGAATACCTGAGTTAAACTGTCAGATTAGATGAGTTTGAACAATTAATATTTAATTGCAGAGTGCATATTCCCAGTATTTAATATCTTACACAAGTTTTAAACACATTCTAATTTATATAAAATATAGTATTTTATTAAGACAATAAAATACATAAGCGACCTTTCATCCTTTTTCTCTATTGATGTTATTGATACTGGTGTGCATAGGCATCATACTCATCCTCGTATCTGACAAAGTTATCACCTCTCACTCTTCTAGGGTCAACTTCATTTTCATGGTCATAATAACCATTTTCATATTGGTACTCATTGTACTCTGGATCATATGGAATAGTGGTGCTTGCAACACATCCATTGCTTCCTTCTTCAGTGCCTACGTTTTCATAGTCACTGCTCCTAGGAAGCTCAGTGGCCACGCTGGCATTATCCTGAAGTTGTGTAGTGGCGGGTTCTATGGTGCCGGCTTGTGTAGGCTGCACTTCTGTGCTGCTCTCGCTTGCAGAACTCGTCTGTTCAGTGCCTGTCTCATTCATGCTCGCAGTACTTTCTTCAACCTAATCACATGGTAAGATGTGTAAATAAGATGAACTGACAGCTATTTTATATAGTACATTTAAACTACTCTAGTAATTAGTGAACTGTATTATGTATGTAAGACATAACCTTAAATGGAAATATTTTAATATACTTTCAGAGAGTACATTGTTGAGTCATTATTTCAGTGCTTACAGTAAAGTAATTTACTATTACTTTCCCATTTGTACATGCTTCCTCTTCCATATTTTTACTACTGTATTAACCAGTTAAAGCTGAAATCTGGGCCCAACAAATATTGCCTAAATACAATAGGAATGTGTATTCTTACCTAAAAACTTGCAGTGTTATTCACAAAAGGGTGGAGTTTGGAGAAGTCAGGAGAAGTGAACAATCTAGGACAAAATAGCTGATTTGGAAAAAGTCTCCAATTCAGCTCACTTTCCATTTCAACTATGTTGTCCTAGATTGTTCCCTTCTCCTGCCTTCTCCAAACTCTTCACCCTTTTGTGAAAAACCCTGTTGGTGTTCTTTTTGTATTTCCCTTAGATATGTGCAGCAATCCAGCATGAAACAATATCTCCACCTAGCCCTTATTCCGGAGTTTTCTGTAATACACACAATTCACTGCTGTTCTCTCTCCTTGTGTACGGTTACTGGTCTTGTATCTAGTTGCAGAAACTTCACCAGCACACCAAATCCTTATAGGATCACAACTAGCCTTTTCTATTTTCTTGGTCTTCTATCTGTCCCCTCCTGTACTTTTCTGTGGGCAGCCTGTAGTTTTTTCTGTAGTATCTGGGTTTCTAAAGGCTTTTGGTGCACACAAGATGAATGTATACCCTTTGTAGCTATGGAGAAAATTAAAGTTTTTGTGCCTGGTTCAGGTTTAAGCTCTAGAGCTATGTTAGCATTTCAGCTATAGGTCTATTAATTTGTCATTAACTTGACCTGAAGTCAAGTGAAGCCTATCCCACCTCGACCTAACCACTGAACCTTCACATTCTAAAATAATTCATCCCCACACAGCTACCTCCTCATGTATTATTTCCCCCTCCTCTTTTAGATTGTAAGCCCTCAGGGGCAGGACCCTCCTTACCATCTTGTCTTGAATTGTATTGTAATTGTGATGTCTTCCTTATATTGTAAAGCGCTGTGCAAACTGTTGGCGCTATATAAATACTATGTAATAATAATAAGTGAGCTGAACGCTGTTCGGCTATTCACTTCAGGCTGGTACGGCTGATTTCAGCCGTATATCGGCTGAAATCAGCCGGACCTCGGGTGGCTTTGGGTCGGAGCTCCAGGGTCGGAGCGCCAGGGAGAGTTAGGCTGTCTGGAGCTCAGCATCCCTGGTTAGCTAGTAACCAGGGACGCTGATCTCTCTGCAAGTGGCCGGAGCCAGCCGTAACTTCACGTCTGGCTCCGCCCAGCTGTCAGAAGCAGGCTGTTGGCCGGCCAATGGCCGGCCACTCGGCCAGCTTCGGCTTTCCATGCGGCTCAGCTGAGCTGAAGCATATGCGTTCGGCTCCACTGAGCCGCTCGGCCAAGTTCGGGAGCTGTACGGGCTATAGCGAATAGCCCGTACAGCAGACCTTCGGTTCTGCTGAACCAAAGGGGTCCTGGTGCCGAAGCTAGCTGAAGGATCAGCCGAAGCTACGGCTGGATCCTTAGGCTGCTTCGTGAATAGACCCCATAGTTTCTCTGGAAAAACAAGGTGTTATTTTATTGGTATTGACTTTAAAGTGTTATTTAATTTTCAGTGTATTTTAACTGAAAGTGATCTTTTTAAAACAAAAATTGTTCTTGTATATAAAAAGTGCTAAATGTATTTTGTAATTCCTTCCATTTTTTTAAAAAATTACATTTCTGGTACAAAATGTGTCAAAAATGATTTACCAATGAATTTAAGAAATGTTTAAATATCTTGTAAACGTGTTTTTTACTTAATGATTCTCCTGCATCAAAAAGAATAAATAAAAATACAAAAACAATTTTAATGTTTTATAAAACTAGCAAAGGAGGGGAGGGGCAAGAAGGAGTTAACTATGGCTATTTAGGGATAACAAAGGCTTAACCAGGAGTTAAAAATATTAGATTTTTTGTTAGAATTCAGGCTTTTTTTTTCAAATCTCTATAAGTTGAACTCGATGGACTTGTGTCTCTTTTCAACCTAACTATTTAAAAAAAAATGTTTAAACATTATTATTTCTAAATTTATTAGTTTTGCTTGAGCAACTGCTGTGTTTAATTTCAGTTAGCTGCTCCTGAGAGCCAAAACAAACTAGAACATATTTATATTTGCTTACATTGTACCAAGCATTAAGCAGAAACTTGCTTCTTTTAGCAGCTCTTTAGAGATCTGTAGATTGAACGCTAGAGGGAGCTCTGTACTACTCTGTACTTCAAAGTCATCCATATTCTCTTAACACTAGCTGAATAAAATTTACTTTTGCTGGAGCACCGTTTATCAAAAACAACTTATTTTCATAAAAATAAAATACTATACGGTCAGGACTTGAGTGGAAACCTAAGCATATGTGATTATTGTGCGGCCCTCCCAAGCATTGCAACCTATCCATAAGCTCAAAGTGGCTGTCATTACAGATATCCTTCCTAGACTCCTACAGATATATTTCCCTATGACTTGTTTGCCTGAGTTGTCTGTCCCCTTAGATAACTGGGTAACTCCCTTTACCAAGATGTAACCATGGAATAGAAAGGGTTCCACACATATTGACCCTGAATAGAGGAAGTCACTACTTTCTGATATTTGCCATTTTTTTCCTCTCTTTTTATTTATGTTTACAAATTAGATGGTGAACCATCAATGTTTATTGACATGCTTCCTTTTATATGGTACTTTTTGTATTTCCTGTTCATTTTGTTTATTGTATTATTAAATCTTTAAATAAAGAATACATAAAAAAAATTAAATACTGATTTCACCTTTTTTTCCATCGTTTCATTTTAGCATTGGTGATCGCCTGCAGTCTCCTTACAGCCACTTCCTGTCTTCATAAATGCACTACCATAACTGCCGCACATCATTTCTCAGGACGGGTTTTCTTTTGGTGACAATTAAGGACGCACCTATACTAATACTAGTATCAGTGCCAATACCGAGTATTTGGGTGACTACGCATACTTGCCCGAATGCTCTGATACCTTCCCTGATACCGGAAATCTTCCTCTGACTGGCAATGCCGTAGGGCAACATGGAGCCAACTTCCCGGGCAATCAAGAAGCTGGGTGGCGAGTAACCGGGTCCTTGGTGATTGCATGGGAAGCCGGCTTACTGGCCAATCAACATCGAGCTGGTCAAAAAACAGACTCGATGCTGATTGGCCGGGAACAAGCTTTCTAGCCAATCCGCATGGAGCCAGCTTCCCGGCCAATCAGGGAGTCGGGAGGTGGGTAAAGCCAGTTTCCCAGCCAGTCACAATCGAGCTGGCAAAACAACAGGGAGCCGGCTTCCTGATTGCCTGGGAAGCCGGCTCCATGCCAGCGGAAGCACCGGTATCGGTACTCTATATCGGCAAGTACCAAAAGCAATGTATCGATACTCGTACTCGATACCAAAAAAACGGTATCGGTGCATCCCAAGTGAAAATAGTGACAATAACGGATCATATCTAAGCAAGGCCGCCAGTAGTCTCCATTAGGAGAACATGGGACAGGGTAACAACATATGAGAACAACTGGGAGACAGAGCATTTTCACCCTATATCAGGAAGTGCCCGAAAAGGACCTGCATCACAGGATCACCAGACATTTTATAATAAAAGCCACAGATTTAAAAATACTGAAAATGACTTCTAAAATGAGATTAACATGCCTAAACTTATATGAGATTTTAGTGATTGGATTTACTTAAACGTTACAACAGACTTTGCACTACAAGCAAGGTCCCCTTAATAACTTTGTCCCCACTGCTAACATGCTGCAAAAAAAAAAAAAAAATGAAAACACCTGTGAGGAAAAATGTTCATAAATATACTTATTTTTCACCTGCATTGTGTACTGCACAGTGAAATGTCACACTATCCTGGGGACATTCCAGGAAATGCTAGATAGACCACATTTTTCGGGATGATGCACAGTGACACACAATGCAGGATCTCGCCCAAAGGAGCATGATGTCACCCTTGCCTAGGTGCACAGGTGGAAGGGTTTTTTTTTCATTCTTTTGTGCAGGTTTTGGCACGGTGAGAGGAGAGCACAGCAAATAAGTGGCCCCTACATTTTTGGTGCAACGGTACTTCAAGTAGATCAGAACCACATCCATAGGCTTCAATTGTGACAAGAAGTAGTAAATAAAATAAACAAATATGGCCACCTCAACATACATATACTGTATAATTTCATATGATACACAGAAAGAAGAAGTGGTGTTCCTAGGCTTTTTTCGCTACCTGAGGTGGGGAAGGGGGTTGTGGTGCTGGTGGTGCACGCTAACTGGGGGGGTTGGGTTTAGGTTTAATGGTAGTGCACAATAACCCGTGACGGAAGCTCCAGTATCGGTACTCTATATTGACCAGAACGTTCCAGGTTGCAATAGCTCTTAGCAACCTGGAACGCTCTGGCCAGAAAGGGACACACTGCCACCCCCTTCCCCACATGACCCAAAGAGATCGCTTAAGTTGCCTCATTATAGGGACTGCCCTGAAGAGAAGCTTTTTAAAGAATTAGCCCACATTAATTTACATTAAGCTGAACTTGTTTATATGTATAGTATATCTGACTAAAACATTAAAAAGACTGTACTCTTAACAGAATATTCACACTTGTGCATTTTATAGGAGGCCCAAAACAGATGATTTATAACCAGGAAAATCCTATATGGGCTATATATTTCAGCCATAGGCACTATATAGAAGATATTTTCCATTAAACCTTTCAGCAGTAAAGAGGTGAAGAGTATGTTCTGATATAAAACATTAAGTCAATTTTCATTGATTATTTGATAGTTTTCATGTTGGTACATTCTCACCTCTGGAGCAGACGTTCCTTCATTTTCTTCTTCACCACCTTCAGAATCTGCCTCTTCCTCCTCAGCTCCTTTCCCCTCTGTCCCCTCTCCTCCTGCTTCTTCTGATGCAGCATTCTGTCCATTTTTACCAGAATCCACGGAATCCTCCTGCTGTGTACACATACAATATAATTAGTCTACATTAGTATAATGTAGTAAACAGTACAGTCATGAATACTAAGGTACAAAAATGACAAATAAATATATGTTTCCAAATTGTAAAGCCCAATTCCAATTCCATTGTAAAGCTCTCACAAGCAGGATGCTCTAATCATTTTGTATAACATTGTATTGTAAATGTACTGTCTCCTCATATGTTGTCAAGTGCTGCACAAACTGTTGGCACTATATAAATCCTATATTATAATAATAATAATGGTAATTGATGAGTCCTTACTGGAAATGTGGTGACCCAGTGCGTTATCACTATCAAAATCTTTGCTCCTCTGACTATGGCCAAATTGGGCACTTTGGGCTAGCTAAGGCTCTGATATTCCAGCCATATAAAGCCCCTTTCACAAGGGCACCCTCAGTTCCGATCAGCAGGGAATCTGTGCAGGGATCCCCTGCTGATCGGATGGATGTCACTGCTGTGGCACCTGTGTAAGTCCAGCTTTTTTCCTCCATCTTTTGATGAAGGAAAAAGCTGAAATTACCTGATCTATGTTTGTCTGTGGAGAATCGGATGTAAAGGGACTTGTATCCTTTTACATCAGATTACCCCCAATCTGGCCCAATCAGGTCTGCCGAAACGGATCCTTGTTCCATTTGTCTTTCTGGACCTGGCTGGAGTCAGGGGTAATTGCATGTAAATGGACGCCCGTCTGTTTAGATCTGGCTGCCCATTGACTAACATTCGGGTTCCAATCAGGTCCACCTGAAAAACTGACAGGCGGACCTGATCGGAATGCCGGGGTGAAAGAGGCCGTAGGCTGAGGAGTCTAAGCCTAGATTTCCCGCGATTCTCGTGCAGTGTATCTACAGCCAAAACGTTTTGTTTTTATTTTTAGGTAGCTTAGGGAATTAGATTGTAACTTGTCAGGTTTTAATTTCTTTCTTTGTCCTCACTGCAGAGATTCACCATATTTATTAGCCCAGGTGGACAGAAAGGGATAGAAAATCCCATGTTTTACAGCTGTTAACAGATTTGGAGGCAAGGGGAAATCTATCAATGAGGACACCTGTTCTAAACAACTGACTAAAGATGGCCATACACTTTACAACCATCGCAAGACCTTAGTCTTGCAATGGTTGTAAAGTAATTCAAAAAACGTACAATCTGCCGTTCTTGGTCAGGCAGATCGTACTTGCGACGACCGCAATGCTGAACGGGCAGTGTGTGCGTGCGTAAGATTTTCGGCTGGTTTTCTAGCATGCTCCTTAGACAAAAGACGCGCGACCGTACAGTAGAAACGGTCACACGTCTTCATTCACACTGCACGATTCTCGTACGATCGCGGGATTTCCCGCAATTCTCGTACGAGAATCGTGCAGTGTATGGGCACCTTTAAGGTGGCCATACACTTTGCAACCATCGCAGGACCTTAGTCTTGCGATGGTTGTAAAGTAATTAAAAAAACGGACGATCTGCCCATCTTGGACAGGCAGATCATACCTGCGATCATCGCAAGCCCACCCCGCTGAGGGGCGGGCTTCCGATGACCGCAATGCTGAACGGGCAGTGTGCGTGTGCGGCACCTCACAAAAAAAAATTGCAGATCGGCAGACTTTATATGGCAGAACAGACTGTTTAAGTCTCCTTTGCCATAAAAGTTTATTTCTGCCATTCAGGATTTTTTTTTTCTGTACACTGAGCTACACAAGCGCAGCTCAGTGCACATGCACAGCATGGCGAGATGAAGAAACTCCTGTGAGCATGCACAGGAAGTATTTCATCGGGGTCCGGCCAATCAAGCATCTGCAGACTCGAAACCCAGAAGAAGATCAGGACAAAGATGGAAGCACTGGAGAGGGAGGAGTGCAGCCTTGGAGAGGATCCGTTTGCCTGGTAAGTCTGCCATAATGTGCTAATATGTTGTGCATTCTAGCACATTATGGCTAAAAGGTCCAGGGCCCTCCTTTTTTTATTGTAAGACTTTACTTCCACTATAAGAGAGATTCCCTTTTACTTTCTGTTGTGCCTTGGTACAGGAACCTCCCAAATGGGATGCAGAGGGGTTTAAACAATTACCTACTCTATCCAAAACTGTCAAAAATGAGTTTTGCCACTTTAAGACAAAACTAAAATATCTGCCATATTTTGCAAGGTAATGTATCAGAATAAGTGAATTATAGTAGAAATTATATTTGAATCAATCAGGTTTTTTAACAATCTGCCATTACTATCTGGAACCTGTGTACAAATGATGTTGTATTGCTATCTGTTATATCTGAGGGTAACCTCCATTGTGGTTTAGAAGAAGGAATCTTTTGGGAATAAAGCCTTGAGTCATGAAACCACACAATTTCAAAACAGGATATATAATTACGCATGGCATTTTGATTAAAATGATGTTCTAAATCTTTAAAGTACCTCATCAGAGCTATCTTCTTCTTCTGAAGATCCTCCAGCCTATATGATAAAAAAAATAAAGAATTAGGACTTTTTAGCACAGAATGAACTAAAGGCAGGAGTCATTCAATTGTATACATAAATTTCAGCTTGTGCTATTGAGGTATGTAAACAACAGGGTTTTTTCAGCGGGAGATAACATCTCAACACATGAAATGGAATCTAGAGCACCACCTGGAGAAACATTTTAAATATTAACTTACATGTAAACCTTAACTGAATGACCAACAATAAACAATAACCATTGTTATATTTTATTAAAAATACTGCTTTCACATTATCCTTATGGTATGTTAGCACTGTCGATCTACCACAGGCTGTTTGCACAACTTCCTGTGGACATGCATGCACCCCAGCAACAACTACATGCTGTTACTCAGTGTAGTCTTCCTTATGGTGACAACAATGGTTCATGCTTATACAATAAGCATTGGCTTGGTGGCTCTAGCCTTCATTGGGAGAGAAAAAGATAGGGTGGCAATCCTGGAAAATATTTGAGAGACAAGGACAGAAAGTTGTCAACCTATAACAGGAAGTCCCTGCAAAAAGACTTTCATGGCAGGATCACCAGGTAATCTTTTAATGAAAGTTATCAATGAAAAATACTAAAAATGATGTCCTTATGTCGATCCTCACACATGTGCTGTGTGCTCTGTCTCAAGTTTCAGCTTTTGAGCTTATCCACCGCTAGTGGAGCACACTGTGTGTGGGATTGAGAGAAAGACTGCGCTCGCTCCAGTATTGCTAGGGGGTGCTCATCCCAACAGCTGGTCCTTCCTAAAAAGAAAATTGGATGGAGTTTTGGAAATTCCACTCCTTGTGATAATGGACAAACGGTATGAAAACTTCATAAATGCTTATTTGTACAATCTGCTTAGGTCAGGGCTATGGGATGGTGTTTAGGGACAGTATAGGTCATTTTATGATGTGAACTAACCTTTCAGTTTACATTATTTTACATATACCTGCTTGTAAAAAAAGCATAAAGATACTTTTTTTTAGTACTGACCAAAATAAATACATAAAGAAAATATGTACAGAGTAGCTATTTATTTCACTTAAAGTGACATTAAACCCTCAGATTTTTTAACATAAACCAATACTGTAATGTGTGCCTTACTGTAATCCATGATAGTGTCCCTTCTCTTTGCTGCTCTTCCTTTTAAATCCTCATGTCTTCTCATGCCAGGGGAGAACTTCCCTTTGCAGATTAGTGCCCTTCCTCTAGTGCTTGCTCAGGTTACAAACCTATACAAACCTATACACAGACACCATGTATCCATTCCTGAGACAAGGCAGTCTGCTGCAAAACAGAAGTTCTGCCCAGCATGAGAACAGATACAGATTTAAAAGGAAGAGCAGCAAAGAGAAGGGAAACAACCATGGATTACAGTAAGGCACACATTACAGTATCGTTTTATATTAAAAAATCTGAGAGTTTAATGTAACTTTAAGGTATCATTCACTCTGCAGACTACCCACATTTTTGGTTTACATTTTCAGAATTATGTTTCATGGCGTTCCATTGTGTTTGTGTAGGTTTCCTCCAGTGCTTAGATTTCCTCTACCAATTCATCAATTACTGGCCAAACCATGTATCTATGAATGTGGGGGTGACATTAGACTAATATTTCTCTTGTATGCAGGATCCCATGTAAATGTTTGGATGTCCTATGTGAAGTGCTGCAGAATATGTATGGTCCATATAACTTTAGAAAAATCAAACACAATAAATAAGCAACAATATGGCTAAATGATTTGGTCTTGCCCCTAAATTTGATCAAGGAGCTGTAACTAATTGTAATAATGGATGTTTCTGTATTTACAATAAGTAAGAATTATTCAACAAAATGACAACTCTCGTCATTCCAAATACACAAAGTTACAGCTGACATTTAAACACGGTATGTTTATATTTCCTTCTACATTAATACATCTTCATATTAGATTAATCGATGCCGGGCTGCATGACATTTGCTAGAGCAGAAATGTGCTTGTACAGTGAAGTTATCATTTTGCTTCAGACTATAAACTAAAGGTTTGGAGCACTCTGTGTTCTGCAAACAGGAAACAGGAAACAGTGTGAATTAGGATTCAACTACTTATTGCCTTCTCCAGAAAAACTAAAAAAAAAAAAAGTGCTGTAAGTTTAAACCTTTGCACTTAGAATCCTTCTTACATTCTCAAATGTCAATATGTACATGCAATTACATACCTCCTTAGACACCATCTAGGTGGACAGTATGACCACTTGCTGATTTCGCTAAATGCAGACAGAGCAAGTGCAACTGAAGCCAGAACGTTTGTTTAAGTTTTGGATCGAGTGGAGAGGGATTACAACACCTGTCAGGTTTTTACTGTTGTCTGTGTTCCCATTAGGGAGATCAACCCTCTCTATTTGTCCTGGTGACTGGACTGAAAGAGAAAGTATAAGAAAATCCCAAAACGAATAGATGGGAAATCTTCCAATTGGGACAGTAGTTCTGGTGACTCTGTTGGCCACTAGGAATTTCTCTCCCTTTGGAGGGATTTCCTCTTACTTCCTGTTGTGGTTATTGGACAGGCATTAAAGGGAAATCTCCCCAATGGGACACAGATGTCAAAAAACAGGAGTTATAACCTTCCCTTATTCTATTAAAAAAAAGAAAAAAACAATAAGGTCTACTTTAACTTTTCAGTAAGACCCAGTAAGACCTGTTTAAACTGGGTTTGCATTCCAATAGACTTGTACAGGGAGAGAAGGAGATCTGATGTGAACAAAAGCCCATTATCAGTGGCCTTAAGTAATTTGATCTAACTGTGGACGCTCCTACATGCTACTGCGTTCAAACCAAGACACCGACTAGGAACATTAAACTGTTAAATAAGGTGCTTTTTAACTCATGAAAAAAGAAAAACAAATACAAAGCACACATTCTATTACTATAAATCGAAAGCACACTATGGGGTCTATTCACGAAGCTGCCGAAGGATCTAGCCGTAGCTTCGGCCGATCCTTCGGCTAGCTTAGGCCCCAGGACCCCTTCGGTTCAGTAGAACCGAAGGGTTGCTGTATGGGCTACCCCTCAGTCGAGCCGAACGAATATGCATCGGCTCGGCTGAGCCGTGCTGAAAGCCGAAACTGGCCGAGCGGCCGGCCATTGGCCGGCCGACAGCCTGCTTCTGACAGCTGGGCGGAGCCAGCCGTGATCCGGCCACTTTCAGAGAGATCAGCGTCCCTGGTTGCTAACCAGGGACACTGATCTCCAAACATCTGACTCTCCCTGGCACCCCGGGAGTCTCCTGCTCCCGGCC
>NW_017306392.1:1971710-2014006 GCF_000935625.1 Nanorana parkeri
AAGCCGATGTATGCCCGATGTACGCCCTCGGCAGCTTAGTGAATAGACCCGTATATTTAGTTCCCGTATCTGTTGCTAATGTTAGAATTGCCTTAACTGAATCCATGAATGGGGTGATTATTAAAAGCAAGAATAGATACTATTATTACAAAAATGGAACACGTTGGACCTTTACCATATGAGTAATGTATATTCATCTTTCAAAAACACAATGAAGGGAATTTATTAAAACTGGAGCAGAGAAAATCTGGAGCAGCTGTGCACGGCAACCAATCAGCTTCTCTCTTCAATGTGTTCAGTTAAGATTTGAAAATGAAAGAGAGAAGCTGAGCATAGCTGTTCCAGATATTCTCTGCACCAGTTTTTATAAATTCCCTCCAATGTGTACTGCCAAGAAAATGAATGAAACAGGAGATGTTCATAACATAAGAAGTTTAAGCTGGATACATGCATTACAGTTTGATTGTACATTCTTTTTGAGATTCACCAACAAGCAAGTAGTGCATACATTGAATAGACTGTTAAAATGTATGCAAAACTATTAGCCAAATTTACCTCCAAACCTCCCTCTTTCCCTCTAGATCATGATTTTTTAATTGTACCTTGTTTCTGCAGAAAGAAACAGTGAGGTCTATTCACAAAAGGGTGAAGAGTTTGGAGAAGGCAGGAGTAGTGAACAATGTAGGGCAAAATAGTTGAACTGGAAAGTGAGCTGAATTGGAGAATTTCTCCAAATCAGCTGTTTTGGCCTAGATTGTTCACTTCTCCTGACTTCTCCAAATTCTTCACCCTTTTGTGAATAGACCCCACAGTTTTTTATTGCTCCTGGTGACCTCATCACCAGGCTTATAAAATTCTTGCGGGACAGCTGCTGGGAGGACAGTTCCCACTGATAAAGGCACAGCACTCAGAACTACATCTTCCAAGAGCCATTTCTCTACACACGGTAGTCAAGGCAGCTGCACTGTTATGCTGGGAAAGAAATCAATGTATGCATATGGAGGAAGGCAGAGAGGGGCAGGGATTGGTAGAGTTCTGTTGTCCAGAAGGCAAGTCTGAAAATGCTGGTTCACTTTAATGCATATTCTCCCTCCTGCATACTTTCACCTTTGTTCATTCCCCCATCATTCAGCCCCCTACTCTCATATGGCTGCGTAGGAGCTTGATGATTGGTCCAGAGTTGTCTTGTTGGGTTAGAGAGAGTCTTCAGCCCTTGGTAAATGCTGATTGAGACTAACTGGAAGTTTACATATAGGGCTTCTTATCCTCTCTCTTGGTGGCAAGTGGCAGGGGAGAGAATGGAAGGCAAGCAAGGCAAACCGCAAGTTTACTTTAGTTGAAAAAAGGTTCACATCCATTAAGTTCAGCCTTTTACAACGTAAAACTTAAAACGCCCGGCGCCCCCATCTTCTCTTCCCCTATCCTGCCACTGGACTCGTGCCTGAATCGCCCGCACTTTTATTCCACTCCCCAAATGTGAGCAGGCGAGTGGAAATTTTGAGCCCTCAATTATAATATACCGTACATGCTTTTAGTGATGAATTTTTGACTAACATTCTCCTTTCAAGGTTTGTGATGCCATACATGAAAACGCAACAAACTTTTATATTTCAATCAATCATTCAAAGTACAATTAGTATTTCAAACTGTATTTCAACACTGTATTGGTAAATTTAGATCTATTCAAAAACACCATGCAGATCACTGTAGTTACTTACTCTGGCATAAGTTATGTACTTAGGGGGTGCCTGGACATGTACACGTCTGAAAACATATCTATTCCTTAATACCTATAAATGGAGAAGAAAATAGGGTTAAAAACAAGAACACACTTGTAGATTTAAACAAAATATAATATAATGTAATATATGCAGAATAGAATAGATAAAGGGTTAGAATCACTGCTGTTGGTAACTCTAGTAACTCCAGTAACTCCGGGTAACTCTGGGTGGAGTTACCAACGTCATCTCTCCAGCCAAGCTGGAAGAACGAGAGGATTCGCTTTGTTGGCATCCTTATTGGGATTGTCCGTTTTGCCTATTATACACGTTTTCATATGCGAGTACCCTTTTTTATTTAATAAAATTTCCTGCTAGCAAGCAGTAGATATATGCAAAAACATATTATAAAAAACGCTTTAAAAGCGGTTTAAACGTACCCCTGTCTTCGCCGCGCGCTCCCGTCCAAAAATCTGAAAATTCTCGGGCGGCCACAGAGCATCTTGGGGCAGGCGCATGCACAGTTCAGATTTTCGGCCGGGAGACGAGGAGAGACACAATGTAAGTATATGCACCCGCATGCAGACACCATGGGACAGGAAGTGCCAGCAAGGACAGAGGAGTCAGCGCTGGATCGGAGACCCGCAGCAGTGCTAGAGGGACAGATGAAAAGAAGAAGATCAGATTAAGAAACATCATTTAAGGTAAGTGTTTTAATTAACATTGGGGGGAGGGGAACATATTTTTGACTTTAATGTCACTTTAAGAAGGGAACAGGTTAAGAGACCCTATTCATGGGTCGCTATCTCAGGTGAACACCCCTCTGCACATCAATACTCACCAGGTGTAGATTGAATTAATCTTCGGATTTTGGTTTTTCACAACATCCTTTAAAGACTGATGGTCACTTTTAGTATTTATATGTCACTATTCTTTGATATTTTTTCATAAGGAGTTTACAATATATTTTTACATTAGATTTTATGACACAAGGACTTGATTGCTTTTTGTGCAGCACTTGTTGCATGCCCAGAGCCCAGCATGTGACTCTGTGGTCTTTACACAGATATAGTTGTTCACTATTTATTTATCATTTCTCATATATTCAGCTCGGCACATGATTGTTCATTTATTTATTTGTTGTTGGTGTTTATATAGTGCCTAGTAGCTTTTTTCACTTTATTGGCGCAGATCATTATTGTTTATATACACTGTGGGGCCTATTCACTAAGCTGCCTTAGGCAGACGAGTGAATGACCGACCTGAAGCGAAGTGAGCCGAATGCTGTTCGGCTATTCACTTCAGGCTGGTACGGCTGATTTCAGCGGTATATCGGCTGAAATCAGCCGTACATCGGGTGACTTCGTGTGGCTTCGGGTCGGCTGAACATGCTCAGCATGTTCGGCCAACCCGAAGTGCAGAAGGAGTATGCTGCTTCGTGATTAGACCCCATAGTATCCGTTACCCAGTGCTGCTGAGAGGCTTATCACAGTGGTTCATGTTAAAAATACATGACTGTATATACTGTATGTTGGACTACATACAGTATAGTGACTCTTAGACTGCTTCTCATGGAATATGTTACGTTACCTGTATGAATACAACGTATAGCTACTCATGGGGCTTCCTCCCGCACATACGTTTCTAAAGTGTGATGGATCTAATGCATATCACCCTGTTTATTTCATGGATGTTTTCAATCATTTTGATCTTTTTTTGATATCTGTTTAAAGAAAAGACTTGTCCTTCAACCCCAACCATAAGATAGCTATAAAGACAACAAATATATGTGGACTGTGGAGAGAAAGGAGCATTTATCTGACCACATTTCATCATACACAAGTGATATATTAGCCGAAGCGGCGGCCTGACGACACATCCATCTATAGCACAAGTTCAAGTAAAGGTCTCAATCATATCCAACAACCAAACTTTGAAATTGAATAGCACATGTCAGTAAAATAGGCACCATCACGTTTTTACTGGGCAGCATTTTCATTTTAATGAATGTTATTCATTTCTATCCTTCTTGCAAAGTACAGGAGGTGTGTATGGTGTTTCTCTATAATTATGTAATTGTAGTTGCATGCTGCCAAAACACATAACCAGCGATCCCACACATACACACACATTTACAGCATACTTTCCACTTGAGTTAAAATAACTCAAAATATGCTCCCCAGCCAAGTATTATTTGCAGATTATGCGTAAGATGATTTTTTATTAATTCTAGAATTCCATTTATATACAACTTGCAATCAGGGGAGGAACTACCGCCATAGCGACCCATGCGGCCGCTATGGGGCCCGCAACAGAGGGGGGCCCGGTCAGGAGCAGAGCTCACAATCCTCCCGGCCGGGTCCCGACATAGGCGCGCGCACAGGGAACTGGAGCGGCAGGGGTAACGATCAATCCCCACAACCGTGTCTGGATTGTAGGCGGAGACAGCGAATGGGTGGGGTCAGACCACTGCTGCCTTGACTGGATTGGTAACTGACAGGAGTGGGTGTGGTCTAGAGGGAAGAACGTGGTGCGGCTGTGGAGGGACGGACATCGGGGACATCGAGGAGGCTCTGGAGGAGACAGGAGGTAGGGAGACATGTGTGGGTCAGCTGGTCATGGGGAAGTTGAGACATTGTGCTGGGCCTGTTGCTGTATGGTGCTGTGACAAGACTTCCCAGGTGTCTGCTGGCTATCATAGCCAGCAGACACCTGGGAACCAGGTGTCGTCTGGCTAGCATAGCCAGCAGACACCTGGGAAGTCTTGTATGCCTCATGCTGGGCAATTTATTGCTGTGCCTGTCATTGTCCAGCAGTACTGTCCCTGTTCTCTGTCCCTAAGGGCTTGCTCACACCAATTACAGTGTGTTCCAGAGTGGTAGCTGCTAGAATGCACTGTATCGCACAATAACCTCCCCCTGCGCTTCGGTCCAGTGCGATCACCAAAAAATAGTGCACGCAGGATTTTTTGCGAGCGCACTGGACCAGAATGCAGGGGGGCATTATTTTCAATGCACAGCCAGGCCCCCTCCCATCCCAGAATGCCCCAAAATGCAGTGCGTTCCAGCTACCACTCTGGAATGCACTGTTATTGGTGTGAATAAGCCCTAAAACCCTTTTACACCTTCACATACATTGCTGTAATTGTCTTCTTTTTACACTGCTATACTGCTGTAATCTTAAAAGCTCGCTTACACCCTTGCCCAGAATGCAAGAGATTGCATACACAAAGTCTCCTTGCGTTCTGGGGGGGGGTGTGTCAGTGCTATTCATGTCATTGGCTTCACCAGAATGCATGGTAATACAATGTCCTGCATTCAGGTGTAGTGCAATCACAAAACATTGTGCATGCACTCAGTGGCGTCGCGAGGCTGGGTGTCGCCCAGGAGCGGGAACCGGGTGACACCCCGCCGTGATGTCATCACACACGTGCGTTGCGCATGCACGGTGGTCTTTTTGATGCCTGCCGGCAGCCATTTGGGTGATGGACGCCAGCAGAGAGAGAGGAGGGGACGTTCACCAGGTGGGATAAGGGTCCACTCTCCTGACACTGTCGGCTCTCGGTCCGTGACTGAGTGCCCGACATTTCATAAGGGGTGACACCAAAATTACTGTCAGTCATTTTGGTGTCACCCCTCCAATGGTGGCACCCGGGTGTGGGCCGCACCCCCCGCACCCCTCTTGTGACGCCACTGCATGCATTAATTTTTGCGGGCAGGGTGTGTCTGGAATTCAATTGACATGAATGGCACTGCCACGCCCCCTTTCACCCCAGAATGCAAGGAGACTTTGTGTATGTGATCACTTGAGTGAATGGCATTATTATTTTTCTTTTTGTGTTTTTTTTTGGTGGGGGTACGTTGCGGGGGGAGGGGGGAGCTACTTTGTGGGTGGGGGCCCTTACAAAATTTTGCTATGGGGCCCTGCAATTTGTAGTTATGCCCCTGCTTGCAATGTTATATAATGTGCCAAGCAGAACCCAATTCAAGCATCTTTTCATACGATTAGGGCCCTAACTTCTACTACGCAGTCTATTTGAAGCTCACAATACTTGGGGTCCATTCACACCACAACAATGTGCAGAGCAACGCCTGCATTTGTCACAAGTTGACACATGTTGCACACGAAAAAGGACAGGTTGCATTTTATCGCAGTGCTGCATTGCTACCACGCAATGCCCATGCATTTTGGAGGTGTTAGGGTGCCATTCACAATAAATGGCACCGCAGCGCACCAATGCATATAATGTTTATTGCTTGGTTATCGCAACACAGTGGTGGGCTCTTTAAGTGTATGGCTATTTAGTTTTGGATAGCATTTATTTCTGTCTGTGTCCCCACTCGGAAGATTCACCCCTCTGTTTCTCCTAGTGACCATCATCACTAAGACAAAAAGTGTTGGTAAATCCAACATTTTATAGTGAGTTGCCACCACAGCAAGAAGTGAGGGAAAGTCCTCCATTTGGGATACCTGTTCATATAGCATCTCTCTAAGATAGGAACTCTGTTCACTTTGAAGAGATTTGCTTTCATTTCCTGTTGCATCTCTAGGAGAGGAATTTGATGGAAATCACCTCTGTAGGGCACACACATCATATAATAATCTGATAGGGGTTTAATCCTGTTCTACTCTATCTAAAACTAAAAGCTGGATTCCAGGATTAGAAAATATTGTCTAAATAAATATTCTTACTTGAATCTTGGTGTGCTTTGTGTACTTTTTCCAGATGTGTGCAGTAATCCAGTGGGTAACTTTGCCTTTGTACAGGAGCTCCCTATAATAAAGACCAGTCACTGTTCCTCTCTCTCCTTGTGTAGAGTGACATGATTTTGTATCCACCCACTCTTGTAGTTTTCTGCAGGCATCCTGTAGTGGGTTGGGCCTGCTGGATCCCTCCCATGGTTCTACTCTCTGCATTGGCTATGTGCAGCACAGTGGTGATGCCACCGCTACTTTACAAGGTCAAATCTAGGTCTGCAAAGGCATTTGGGGCAGACAGTGAATTTATATCCTTAGTGACTATTGAGGAATATATGTAGATAAAAGTTTTTGTGCCTGGAGTTCAGCTTTAAATTATATATACTATATTATTAGTATTACAAAATGTACATACTATACATTTTTTTTTACTAAACTGGTTTATGTAAAAGGGTTAAAGGATGACTGCAGTTTCAGTGCAGATCCATTTTCTTCCTTAATCCCTGTAGCCTGTACAAAAAAAAGTTAACTGCATGCTGTACCTGTATTGCAGAGAACAGTGTATATGACATACTGTAGCTTCCAACTATCACTACAGAATGCTTACTTACCCCTTTTTCATCGGAATCATCTCCTTTCCACTTCCGGAAATGATTTATCTTGAGATATAAAAACACAAAGATAATCAGTGAAAAAACAATTAAGTAAAAAAAAAATGTTTCTTAAAATGTTGTTATTTTGATTTTTTTCTAATTATGTTTTTTTCTTTGCTCGTATAATTGTATCCTGGTTCCTATAGATGTAGAGTGGCATCTATAGGAACCAACCAGTTACAAGATACCTTTCTGTTAGCTTTTTTTTTTTAGAATACCTTTATTTGTAAGTGTTGCACCATCCCACCACTATCCAACATTGATATTTACATTATACATTTGGGCTTATTCAGTAACGTGATTTAAAGAACCAATACCATCTAGTAAGAGGTGAACCAGGATGGACACATAGGTATAGTCTCTCTCTGAAATTATGTTTATTGTTGAAACAAGTATTTATATATTTATGTGCAGGAAAAACTCATATTTTAGTTGACAATTGCTCTAAAAGGTCTTCAGAAAAAGAGAAGCAACCTTTTCAGTCCCATGTTCTCTTCAAAGTAATTATTGGCAAGAATTATAGCATATAGGGGTCTATTCACGAAGCAGCCGAAGGATGTAGCCGTAGCTATGGCCGATCCTTCGGCTAGCTTCGGCCCCAGGACCGAAGGGCTGCTGTACGGGCTATTCACTATAGCACGTACAGCTCCCGAACTTGGCCAGCTGAGCCTGCATCTGACAGTTGGGCGGAGACAGCCGTGATGTTACGGCTGGCTCCGGCCACTTGCAGAGAGATCAGCGTCCCTGGTTACCAGCTAGAGATACACTGCTTTTTCTTTTTTTTTTCTTTATTCTGACACGGAGCCGTGTCAGAATAGAAAAAATAAATAAATTTGGCCATAAGAATGCATTCCTATTGGCTATTTCAATTTGCAATAGCCAATAGCAAACTAGGATTGCACCCGCCCTCTGCTGCAGTTCTCCATCAGGTCCACCACTACTGATTGACAGCAGCAGAGGGCGGGTACAATAGCTAGTTTGCTATTGGCTATTGCAAATTGAAATAGCCAATAGGAATCTAGCAATGCATTCCTATGGCCAAAATTTTATTTATCCTTTTTTTCTATTCTGACACGGCTTTGTCTCAGAATAAAGAAAAAAAAAAGAAAAAGCAGTGTTTCTCTCCTTAGTGGCCGGGAGCAGGGCACTCCCAGAGCGCCCGGGAGAGTTTTCTTTTTTCCTTTTTTTTGACGGTAGCAGAACCGACGGCCAATAGAAAACAGTTGGGCGGAGCTAGCTGTCACTGCTAGCTCCGCACAATCGTTTTCTATTTATTTTTTTCTACTTTTTAAACTATTTTTCTGTTCTGCTCGGTCCCACAGAGGAACCGAGCAGAATTCGGCTATTCACTCACTACTGTTCGGCATCTATAAGAATCTTACGGCTGGCTCCGGCCACTTGCAGAGAGATCAGCGTCCCTACTTTATGGTGCCCACACACATTTAGATATGATCATTCAATTGTTAGAATAAAAAAAAAATCTCTATTTGGTTGCCTTGGAGAGCTCTTGATTGATTTCACCTCTGTGAAGTTAATGGTTGGTTGTTTGTGTTTGTTCATACCTAGATAAATCGCAGGTTGCTACATGCATGATCATTATAAGAGGAAGCCTCTAAATGACTAGGAACAGGTGCTGCAATAAAATTTTATTCAGATGGAAACTTACTACGCAGCCTTTAACACATGACGAACAAACTGCCTCCTGTTATAGCCAAATATTTAAAATTTTGACTTATCAGTCCAGAGCACCTGCTGCCATTTTTCTGTAGCCTTGTCACGGATGTGGAAACAAGGCTCAGCACTCAACTATGCACAAAAATATAGGAACTGGGGTGCAGAAAATGGCAACAGGTGCTCTGGACTGATGGGTCAAAATCTGAAATATTTGGCTGTAGGAGGAGGCAGGTTGTTCGCCGAACGGCTGTAGAACGGTACAATAATGAGTGTCTGCAGCAACAGTGAAGCATGGTGGAGGTTCCTTGTAAGTCTGAGGCTGCATTTCTGCCAATGGAGTTGGAGATTTGGTCAGGAATGCTGAGAAATACAAGCAGATATTTATCCATCATGCCATACCATCAGGGAGGCATGTGATTGGCTCCAAATGTATTCTGCAGCAGGACAATGACTCCAAACATACAGCCAATGTCATTAGGAACTATCTTCAGTGCAAAGAAGAACAAGTAGTCCTGGAAGTGATGCTTTGGCCCCTACAGAGCCCTAATCTCAACATAATCAAGTCTGTCTGGGATTGCATGAAGAGACAGAAGGATTTGGGCAGCTGACATCCACAGAAGATCTGTGGTTAGTTCTTCAAGATGTTTAGAACAACTCACTGGCCAAGTTCCTTCAAAAAGTGTGTGCAAGTGTAACTAGAAGAATTGATGCTGTTTTGAAGGCAAAGGGTGGTCACACCAAGTATTGATTTGATTTGGATTTTTCTTCTGCTCATTTACTTTCCATTTTGTTAATTGATAAACATAAACTATTAACTCTTTTATATCTGAAAGCATTCCTACTTTACAGCATTTTTTCACACCTGTTTGCCTAAAACTTTTGCACAGTACTGTCTATGAACTTAAATCCCCCACTTTTTTATATATGTCACCAATCTTTGTTAGATAATCTACTAAGCATTATCCTCCCCCTGTTTTATACAATGTTTGCATGTGTTACAACCACTGGATTTTACCTGTATGTTATACATCTGTTCTTACATTTTACTTGGATTGTAACAATTTCCTAAAAGTTATTATAAAACACAAATACAGAAAGAGTGAATGTAGAAAGAGGGAATGAGAAGGAGGTGTGAGGGGGAGCAGGGGGTCAGAGATCTCTACCTCAAATACCATACAAAAAATATTGCATGGTAGAGTTGTATTGAAACCGTGGATTTTGTGTGTTATTTTTATACTCGTTTTCCTATCATTAATCATGATCCAGTTAAGGTTATGTTTAACTGGAACAAGAGGGACTGTAGATTTCCACCAACAAAAAACAATTGCTCTTTTAGCTGTCAAATATACATAGCAAATGAGTCTGCCAGTCCCTTTGGGGACAGCCAGAAAAGTGGTGCTCAGAAATGCGTCCACGGGTGACTTCTTAATTGCAAGTCTCCACTTGACTTTAGTCCTGTCTCTTATTTCCTGCACTGTCTTTTCTGCCCAATTTTGTAGAACATTCTAGAAGTGAAGGTCTGAATTGTAGTTATTTTTTAGAACCTATAATTAAAGGACCTTGGAAAACGTTCCAGGAAAAATATATATTTGTAGAAGATTTTAGAACACTGCACCATCCCATTGCACAGAAGCTTTACAGAAGGAGCTGGTATACGCCAATGGTAACAACACAATAAAAGCTAGGAAATTAGTTAAATTATGTACAGTAGATCATGTGTGCTAACTTTATATCCAGCTTGTAATGTTTGTACTAGAAAAAGTTTGCATTTAAAAATTTTGGTTGAAGTTGTCATATTGCTGCTGATGGTCAGTGAGCTTTACCTGGCATTTATAGCTTTATTAAATAATGTACAAATATTTACCTTTATGACTTGCCAAAAATAACATGCTAAGAAATGTTGTTTATCTATTTTATAATTTGGTATATGGATACCAATCAAAATTCAGCTTCTCAGAAGCTCTGCATGATATTGATGGCTACATATTAATGCTACTAAAGATTCAAGGTGACATTTCTTACTAGTTATTGCAAGCGTAGCTTGTGAATGATAATTGCATTCAAGAATAGGCGTTGATTATTTCTAACGGAGTAAAATATATTCATATATAACATATATTCATTCTGTCTTCTTACAATTTGAGTTTTTGTAAAGTATATCTAAAGCCAAAACGTTTTTTGGGATTGTTTAGGAAAGAGTAAAGAAGCAATAAACCTTTTTTTTGTGTGTCTGTGTCCCATTGGGGAGTTTTCACTTCCCTGTTGCAGAGACATAAAGAAAGCATTCTAAAATGAAAGACGTCCTTTACACAGTTGTTACTGAAACAGGTGTCCTAATTTGAAGATTTCCCTTTCTTTCCTGTTCTGGTGACAGCTCAAATTGTGGATTTTTCTTCTTTTTTTGTTCAGGTGACAGTGGCCACCAAGACACTGAATCTGCCCAAGGGGTACACAGACAGCAATAAAATCCTGCCAACCTTTCCCTACTTTATCCAATGCTAAAAAAAAAAAGACTTTAGAAACACTTTAAGCCAGGAGTGGGCAACCTCCGGACTCCAGCTGAGGTGAAACTCTCTGGAAGTCAGTGTTCTGTAACGCCTAATTGGATTTGTAGTTTCACCACAGGTGGAGTAAGTGCTGAAGTTGCCTACCCCTGCTTTAAGAGTTTTAATATATGAAATATTACCTGGGAGAGTACATAAAAAATAGAATTGTGGCATATCACAAATATAAAATTATATATACTTACATAAAATGCACTGCTAAAACCCCAGAGAAAAATGAATATAAGTGCTGTCTTCATTTTCCTGCTGAAAATATATATTTTTATTAACATTTCATATATTTACTAATGTTTAGGTTCATATAAGTCATCATAACAAAGTTTTTTTTTCTTTAAAATATTATAGGTATACAGACATCCACGGAATGGAAGGATGAGCTTACATTTTAAAGTGGATCCCCAGACACACTCCTGCCATAAGACAAATCAAATACGGTGATAACACTAGTTCATATTACTACTTTGTAGCTTTCTGTGTTACCTGAATTCTTATTGGACTAGAATAGACATAATCACACGGCTTACTGCTAATTAACTTCGTATCACCACAATGACATTATGTTTATACAATAAACTTTGTATCAGATTTTTCCATGTTATTTGTGGATAGAGCCGACTCTTTTGAAGGTATTGCTGTGATAAAATTAGTGTCAGCATGGTGTAACCTTCAGGCTGTGTGTCTTTTGTACTATATGTAGCAGTGCCAGGTTTGTGTAACACACTTACCCTATATTGCACCAACAGAAACTTCATCATACTATGGCTTTCATACACACGGTTTTCTTGTACTGCCTGAGGCGTACGTGCATTATGGCAGTTTTTATTAATAAGGCCATAGCTCATATTTTAAAACAGGATCCACTGAGGCTCAGCTATACCCAAGCTGCCTAAAAGAAGCTGATTGAAAAGGTAAACTTGTGAAACAGTTTGTTCTGGCTGCAAAGGATCAGTGTGGTGTTGATTTTCGACCTCTATTCAAAGTTCCCAGTGCAGGATGAGGTGTGAATGCAAAGAGATGAGGAGTTAGTGTTAGGCTTAGTTTCTAGAGGTTAAGGGAGGTTAAGGGAGATGTCACTACAAGTGGTGGAGCTGGAATATGCGACACACACGGATGTGCTGGATACCTGCAGCATTCGGAAATCAGCAATGCGATGAACATAGGCTGCCAGAAAGGTTTATTTACCCTCTTCTTTTACAGCCTGGGCTCAATTGAATTTGCTCGAAATATGGACAGGGTCACTTTGACTTCAAGATCTCAATTTAGGGATGAGGTTAACAGGTTAAAAGATCAGGCCACTCCAAATTGATATTCCAGTTTATGGTATGATATCTAGAGTTATAAACCACCTGACTTTTTCTTATATCTCTAAAATACACCATTAAGGAGATTTCTATGCTTGAGTTATGAGGCGTTCTCATCCTTCCTGTTGGATTTTTCAATTTATTTGATACTATGTGGAGAATGCAACTGGAGGAGCTGGAACGTGCAAAAGTTGGGTAGAGACACTTAAAACCCCCCAAGTGGACAGGAAGGCACAGAAATTATGACAGAGAGATCTCACTAATGTAGTGGTGTGTCTAAAAACATATAAGAAACAAGGGAGAGACTCAGCTTACCGCTCCACCTATAACAAAAATATTCCTGTCTCGAAGGAGTGATCCTTTCAGTGCAAAGGGACAGTTTAGGATTTAATTGTGGTGTTGGTGGGAGGTTTGAGCTTAGAGCTGATTCTGTAAAGTAACAGGTGGGTCAAAAATCCCCACAGGCGATTTTGATAAAGATATGTATATTGCAAATTGAAGCTGACATTGCTATATTAAAATAAGAAACAACAATATTAATCTTCTCAAATTGTACACCTGCTTTAGAAAACTTTTTAATTTTTGTAAACTTGCATCTGCTCTAGAAGTGTTCAAAGGTGGTAATGACAAAAATGATCATGTTTTCATTTTCTGGCTCATTGCAAATGATTTGAAAACATTTTTTCCAAGACTTGCTGTCTGCTATTTGTGTTTGTGGAGTGTATTTATGGCTGATGCAATATCCCAACAGTCCAAAACAAATTATATGAAAACTACATGGCTTACGAAACCTAATTTCTCTGTAGCTGTGCAAACTGTATTCACCAGAAATCAGATATGGCTATATAATACACTGAGTGGCCAGATTATTATGACCACCTGACGTTTGTAGGCAAATTAGCTATAATTAGCTATAATTTTGCGCTGAAGTTGCTAGAGGGCCAGACCATTATAAATAGGGAAGCAGGTTGTTTACCACGACAGTAGAAGTGATTTTTTTCTGAAGATATGGGTAAACAACGCGATTTAACAGCCTTTGAACGTGGGATGATTGTTGGCGCTCAAGCCATGGAGCGAGTATCCGCAAAACAGCAGAATTCGTTAAATGTTCAAGAGCAGCTGTTGTTAAAGTGTTTAAAGACTGGACTGTCAGCCGGAAATCTGGGTCTGAACGTGCGAATTGTGGCCGTCAGCGACTAGTCAATGTTAGGGGAGAACAGAGAGTGGCAAGACTGCTACAAGACAACAGAAGGGCAACAGTACAGTGTCGGATTCCTCGCATCACCTTTCAACATCTCGTGGAGTCACGAGGCGGTCCAACGAAGTCTTGATGTCCTGGTGACCAGGACAAATATAAAAAGTGATCATCCACACTGGAGATACAGACAGCAATAACTAACTCTTCATCACTCCCCCAAAAAACTGCCCACTCTGTTACAATGCAAGAATGGACACATGTACTTTGTTGTCGGTGAATATTTATGTGTGTGTATATAACACATTACACGTTTTTATTATCAAGGACATATAGTGAGGAAATAATTATCCTATAAAGGATTAATGGTAGATGTTAGACTTGTACAATCGCTTACTTTATAATTCTTATCACAGCTTTATAAAATAATGCAAATTTTGTATTGCATATAATTATTGCATATCATTTGTATTGCATATATCTTGATATCATATCATATCATGTACTGTATATTCTTTGTTTATAAGCAGTAAGATAATCAAGATAAATTAACATTAGATATGTGCTAATTGTTTTTTTCTAAGGCTACACATTTATGAGCCTAGGTGATTTATAGCACTTCAGAACTTTAAACCTGCTTTATAACACTGTACAATGAGTTTCTGCAATTCTAAGATCTCTGGCTACCTGTTCCTGGGACATAAAGGGATCTATCCTCAGAAATAGCTGTAAAATGACCATGGGGATGTGTAATTGAATTGAATTTTAGGGAACTTGCATTTGCATGTTACCAGATCTGGAATTCCCATGCATTTTACACCAGCACATACAATGCAATCACATCATATTCAGTTTTAGCAAATCATAAGTAAGCTATCCCTGCTACATCAGTTGATAATGATGGCCTAGTGAGCAAGCTGAGGGCCATAGTAAATCAGGCCCATTAAATATAACATTCTAGAGCAGAACTATATCTATATTAGTCTACGTGCCAGAAAATGAACAGTTTTGCCTGCTTTTTTTCCTGTAAGGTGGTGTGTTTCACAATCATTCAATGAAAGGATAAGACTTGCTAAGTGAATTGAATTACCCTAAACTTGATTGGAGATTTAAGTGAACATAGGTGTGGGTAAAAATGTCCCTTCAATTAAACATAGGTGAGGGTAAAAATGTCCCTTTCATTAAACATAGGTGAGGGTAAAAATGTCCCTTCCATTAAACATAGGTGAGGGTAAAAATGTCCCTTCCATTAAAACTAGGTGAGGGTAAAAATGTCCCTTCCATTAAACATAGGTGAGGGTAAAAATGTCCCTTCAATTAAATTCAGTTTGAACAATATTAAACAATCTAATTACAATTTTCTTATGACATTTTCAGAATCCTGTTTCCCAAATGCAAACCCACTGATTTCACAGTGACCCATAATATTTTTAAGCACATTCTTTTTGCAAGAAGGTTAATCTATTTGTACATCATATGTGACCAGATATGAATATACCCTCTGCTATTGCTTTTTTTAATTGCTTTAAGAACTATAACATGTATGTCTTTTTCATCAAAATGCAATCAGGTTTAGAAGACTGGTGAATTACTGGCTATTGAGAAACTATAAATCCCAGTGTGTACTTCTGGCTGAAGACTTTTACTGTAGTTTTGAAAGTCAAACTGTCTACCAATATCAAACTACTTTCCAATATGAACAACATTATTGAATGCAAAATGTTTATTACTTATTTTAAGTGCATAACTCACAGCAACCAGATAGAATCTATCTTCAACTGGTCTAATGTCTGCAGCGATTCAGTATTCTAATTGGTTGCTATGAGTTACAGTACAGGATTAACAACATTAATTTAGAATCCTTTTTTTTTAAAAGGCCATATGGAAAAAATAGACAATGTTGGAATGGAAAATGAAAATATCTAAATTCAAATCACAAGTTGGACATCAATAAAGTTAACTGGATTTGTGGCTGATTATGTGTTGTTCAGCATGTTGAGTTCATAGAAAACCAGTGCCGAGAGCTATGGTTTCGTAAAAAAAAAAGAATATTTGATGGGTTAGACCATATCTAAACCTTTAGCTTAAATGAATGGTGCATGGGTACCTTCAGGATCTGATTGACTAAAGCAGCACTTTTACTCTAGTAGAGTGGCCTGTATTGGTTAGGTATCCAATCAGAGTCAAGTTCTTTGATACAGGTACAGGTTCTTTGAGCCAGAATTAAAAATACTGCTTAAGATAATTCACCTCCACAGTCTCTACAATACCATTTCCAATCTGAATTTTATATTCTGATGCTGTGCTTAACTTTTATTGACCAACACACATTACAACACTAAATGGAAGGAAATAGAAAAGTGAAAACTCACAGTGTAACAGAATCAAGGCTCTTCTTACCTTTTTTTCAATGTGTTCTCAAGTTTAGAGTGAAAAGCACAGATTTAGTCTGCTCAGTTTGTGGAACATGGCACAATATAAACTCCCCCTTGTTCTTCTCCAGCCAATCAGACCACAGGGGTGACATCACTAAGCGTATTCTCACCATAAGAACCTGCAATGTCAACACTTGCTATGGCCACACAGTTTACAAAAAATGTCCCTGCAATGCCAACATGTTTGTTTCGCCGCCTATAATTGAAGGTCTAAGTTTACTGGAAGGGTTTGGTCACTCATGCCAACATATAATGATGTTGCAGAGTATAGCAGTGTGTACTGAAAAGCCTTTCATCTAACATTTCCCCCCCAGAACTATTTTAAGGAAACACTTTTCACAACTAACACTTATTTGTTTCTTTATTTTCTTATAATTCCTTTTAACCTTCAGTAGAAAAGAGGACCTCATGCTAGCCCAAGATCCCAGCATTAGTATTCACAAACAGTAGTAGAAGAATCAGTGCAATGCTTTTTATTTTATTTTTTTAAAGGATACCTGTCATGAGAGAAATATGCAGGCTTCCACTAATGAACTCCTTTCTTCAATTGATATGCACTTATTAATTAGACTGGGAATATCATGACTAGAATGCACAACATATACTAGACCAATGGTTCTCAACCTGTATAACCTCAGGACCCACATTTGTCCTTGGTCATTAGGTCGCGACCCAAGTCGCACCACACTGGAACACAAGGCATTGCAGTACCGCATGTTCTGGTGCAAGTAGCCGGGAGGTGTGCTTGGGGTGCCATTCAAATACATTGCAACGCAACCCACCTCCCGCACCAGAACAAACAGTGGGTGCGATTGCGTGGTAGTTTGCAATTAAAACACTGACAGATACACACAGCCACAGACACAATCTCACACACTCAGAGACATTGTCACACATACATACACTAAATATTTTTAGGGGCTCTGTGTTCATTTGAAACTATCTTATCTTGGCGTTTTTATCTCATAGTATTTATTTTTAAGTGTGTGTCTATTGAGGGACACAAAATATAAGCACATACTATAGGCTAGTTTTTACATAGCCTCTTCAGAATATTTGATTTTGTTTTGTTGAAAGATCTAGTGCTGGAACACTATTTGCAAATTTCAGTAATGCAAGGCATATATTATCATTGTTTTACATCACAAAACGTGACTTTTAATATCATAACGTAATTAGCATATCCAAGTATTACACTTCATCTTTTAATCTAATGTCAACAAAGCTACAGCAAGTATTACTTAGAGATATATGTTTCTAGCTGGCCAAACAGCATGGAGACGGTTTCCCGGCCAATCAGGAAGGCGGCGGGTAATCTCTCTCTGACCGAAAAGGTTAGTATCAGAGCATTTGGGCGAGTATGAGTACTCGCCCAATTACTCGTAATAGGCTAGTATCGGGATCAGGTGCATCCCTATGGTATTAAGGTTTGAACATGCAATACAGACACAGATTTAATTGTTGTGATATATAAAATTTCTTTATTTATCTTAAAATTAGATTAAAGTCTTATAAAGAAACAATTATATTGAGTATTTTCAACAAAGGACCAGCAATTAGATATGCATTAATTATAACAACTTGCATAGGACATTCTTCATTCTTTCAAACAGAAGTGCAACTCTAAAATATTAAAATGAAAAACTATATTGACTGTAATGCCACTGCACATATTATCTATCAGCTGTCCATTCAGGATGGAACCGAAACTGGAAGTCCAAAGAGATTAGTTCTGATTGGATCTCCCTAACATTTTAGTCTACTTTTAGTTAGTCGACTAAAATGTCAATATATTTTTGTTATAGTTTTAGTCATCATAACTTAGTTTTTATTTCGTTTTAGCCACTGAAAAAGTGTTGGCAAAAATTATTAGTAGACCAAATAAACACTGTTGAAATGATATAATTCTGAATATCGGCTGTTAAACTCTATGTCCAGACAGAGCTGTTTTTCTTAGTTTTGGATAGGGTGGGAAAGGGTCTGAACCCCTATCAGATTTCCGGGGCTAAATTAAAGAGCTTTACCCAATGTTTTACTAGAAAGGAAATGGACGGTCTCGCCAACAGCAAAACAGACAAACAGCAAAAAAAGCTTTCCTTTAGTAGACTTGGTGAAGGCTAGAACTTATACCTGTTGCAGGTTTTCCTCAGTTTCTGTCTGGTTAAATCATTGTCTGCAGGAAAGGAAGCAAGGGAGTTCAAATTCTTCCCTACTAGCACCTAGCAAAAAATATTTTGGGGTCCTATTTACTAAGCTGCCGTAGGCAGCCGAGTGAATGACTGACCTAAAGCGAAGTGAGCCGAATGCTGTTCAGCTATTCACTTCAGGCTGGTACGGCTGATTTCAGCTGTATATTGGCATGTTCGGCCGACCCGAAGTGCAGAAGGAGTTTGACTCAGCCGATAAGCCGAACCTCCGGCAGGCTACTCGCTGCTGTTTGGTCTATTCTTATAGATGCCGAACAGCAGTGAGTGAATAGCCAAATGCCGCTGAGCAGCATTTGGCTCGACTGTTCTGCTCGGTCCCTCTGTGGTACCGAGCAGAACAGAAAAATAGTTTAAAAAGTAGAAAAAAATAAATAGAAAACGATTGTGCGGAGCTAGCATTGACAGCTAGCTCCGCCCAACTGTTTTCTATTGGCCGGCGGTTCTGCTGCCGTCAAAAAAAAGAAGAAAAAAACCTCTCCCGGGTGCTCCGGGAGTGTCCCGCTCCCGGCCGCCAAGGAGAGAAACACTGCTTTTTCCTTTTTTTGTCTTTATTCTGCAACAGAGCCGTGTCAGAATAGAAAAAAATTTTTTTTGGCTATAGGAATGCATTGCTAGATTCCTATTGGCTATTTCAATTTGCAATAGCCAATAGCAAACTAGCTATTGTACCCGCCCTCTGCTGCTGTCAATCAGTAGTGGTGAACCTGATGGAGAACTGCAGCAGTGGGCGGGTGCAATGCTAGTTTGCTATTGGCTATTGCAAATTGAAATAGCCAATAGGAATCTAGCAATGCATTCCTATGGCCAAACTATTTTTTTTTCTATTCAGACACGGCTCCGTGTCAGAATAAAGAAAAAAAATGAAAAAGCAGTGTTTCTCTCCTTGGCGGCCGGGAGCGGGAGACTCCCGGAGTGCACGGGAGAGTTTGCTGTCTGGAGATCAGTGTGCCTGGTTAGCTGGTAACCAGGGATGCTGATCTCTCTGCAAGTGGCCTGAGCCAGCCGTAAAATCACTGCTGGCTCCACCCAGCTGTCAGAAGCAGGCTGTTGGCCGGCCGCTCGGCCAGCTTTGGCTTTCAGCGCGGTTCAGCTGAGCCGAGGCATATGCACAAGATAATTCAAATACAATTCTTCTAAATATATCCAGTTGAAATTGCAAATATGTAATATCCTTTATTATCTGTGTACTACACTTTTTAAATCATTTTGTCTGTGGTACTGACAGTCATTGGTTCTGAGGAATCACTGGAAGAGTTGGAATCACTTGAACTACTGGCTTGACTGGAATCACTTTGGTCATTTGATTCACTAGAACTACTCGCACTTTGAGACTCACTTGAAAGCTCAGCTTCTAATGTTATGCTGGAATCTCTGACTTCAGTAGAGTTCTCAGAAGGTGTCGTAAAAATACTGTATTGTATATCAGGTTCACTTGACTCTGATTGGACAGTAACACCATTTAAAAAAGATGATTTATTTAACTCATCTGATGCAGCATGGGTAGTTTCCTGGGAATCATAACTGTACGTGAACTCCTCAGAATCAAATGTGTTTGACTCAGTAGGGTTGCTAGATTCTGAAGATCCTGCACCATTGCTAAATTCACTTGAACCTGTACTGTTAGAGTCATTTAAACTGGCACTGTCACTATTTTTACTTGTATCACCCGTGGAGTCATTCAGTTCACTCAAGTACTGATCATGGGACAATTCAGCACTTCTTTTATGGAAGTATTTCAGACTTTTTAAGCTGAAACTTAACATTTCAGCTGCAATGCCTTTTGTTTTATTAAACACTGTTTCATTAGTTTTGGCTTGTACATCAGAAACATGGTTGGTGGGCGATACTTTTCTGTTGTCCATTTGTACTTTCTCTGCATATTTTGGCTGGGATTTTTCTTGTCTAGCTTTTACTTGAGTGTGTTTTGTATAATTATTTCCATATATTTCCATATATCCAGTTTCCAAAGTCAAATCCATTATCTTCTGGTCTTTCGTGGGCTCCTGCAGTTTTATGGTCTTAGAAAAAAAAAAAAGATTTTGTTTACACATTCAGAGAATCTCTTAGGGATATTAGTGACATTGTGGATTAGCAAAACATTTCTCAACAGGTGCTATGTGTACCCCAGAGAATACTTCTGACGGTTATAGGGTGTAATTCCACTTGTAAACTTAGGCTACGTGCTTAAAGGGACTCTGTCACTTTGCCGATCTAGGTCAAAATGACAGAATCTCTTATCAGCCCACCCTCTGTCTGACCCACTTATGCTCACCGTCCTAATGCTCCTCTGTCGCTCTATTACAAAAGGTGCAAAACCTTGTGTATGGATGGTGTTGATCCTTATGTGTGTTCTGTACTGTCAATTGGCTGCTCATGGGCATCGTATGCTGAGAATAGGTGTCATGGAAGCACCAATTATTCAAGACCACTCTGGGGGAGCAGTGGGACACTGGTAAGGTAAATATAATTGGGTCATATAAGTGGGTAAGGGGTTGAGCTAGTAGGGTCATTTGTCCCAAATGAACAAAGTGACTGAGCCTCTGTAAATGTTATCAAATTGCAAATAATATTTAAAACATTTCAACTGAAATATTTAAAATGCATACGCATTAGGGATTGTTTTGAAAGCAACTAAGCACCAGTAGCGGTACATGCAATAAATGTACCCCGGTCAAGTGGTATACATGCTAAACTGATCTAAATGATGCGGTAGTTGTTAGTCTATAATCGCTTATAATGTGGTGACTAATTTAATAACATTGAAACTCACTGGTGCATCACAGCTCAGAATTGCTGTTTTAGTATGCACCTAAAAGCTTTAATGTGTTATACAGTTTACAATCCTGTTTTATTCTTTTTCAAGATTTTCAAGAATTTTTATCACATATAGGAAATCATTCATTCTACAGTCAAATCCAGCAGGCTCATCTACAGAATATAGCAAAAAGTTTCCAGGCACACTCACCAGCCAGCATGCAAAAAAACCTGTCTAACCACTAAGGTTGTAAAGCAGAGGTTTAGATACACGTCTTCTGCAGAAAATGTGAAAGCCGCACAGCCACGTCAAGGCTATTTTACTGTTTGAAGCCCTTCCGTGTGCACCTTGCTGTAAAGCTGGTAACAAATTGATGATTGCCATTTGTTTTGTTCATCTACAGAATAATCACATGGTAGTATGAATAAACCTGGGGGATTGTCTACTATTGACAAAATAATAAACTATTTAACCAGTTGACATCCGCGGTGTTAAACCCCCTTCCCATCCAGGCCATTTTTCAGTATTCAGCGCTGCGGTACTTATTAATAAATAAATAATAAATAAATAAACAAAGCATAGCTGTGCAATGTGGCAGATATGTGTGATCACAAGGCAGCCTGAACATAATTGCAAATCATTTGACAGGAAAAACAGTTGCATATAAGCAGTTCAACTGCATGTTTAGCTGTTTGCCTCAAGTTGCATTTTAACCAGTGAAGGTAAAGGGAACTTCCAAAATCTGAAGCTTTGTGGTTAATTAATGACTGCCTTTAGTCCATTGTCAAAGAGAATTAATAAATGGTGAAAAAAACAGAACTAAAAAAATAGTTTAGGGTTTAGCTGGCCTGTGTACTGATAAAATATCCTTCCTTGTAAACCACTTTCTATGAGTAAACCTTACAGTATATATTTGTATTGTTTGTGAATTACATATGTGCCTGGTCAGTCAATGGTTTGGTCTGCTAATGATTTGTATAGCTAAAGCTACCAACTTGGAAGTAGTAGGAACCAAAAAAAGCCTTTTTGCCAGATTTGATTGTAAATGCAGTTACATTGCTAAAAAAAAATCTACTTACTGGAAATGCAAGGGTTAAACCTAGCATAAAACAGAAAAGAAGCAGGCACCTCATGTTTCAGGTAGGGATCTGTAGAATAAAATAAATAAATAAATACATACATACAAGATTTACTGCTACCACAATAACTATTACTTCTACTGCCTACAAGCCCTGTACAAATGCATAAATCAATATTTATCAAAGCAAAATAACCCACAGTTAATTTGCACTACGCTTAGTAAATGAGATGAATACCCAACCATGTGAAAAAAAAACAAAGTAGGATTTTTGATTGCACGTGGTTGGATGACTGATGCTAACAGCTTCACCTTATTCAATAAGGTGTGTGAAAATTTGCTTTGCATTGAGAACATTTGTTTATCTTAGTTAAAGAGGTGAAGCTGGGATAACTCCAATTATCCTATCATGTGCAAGCTAAAAATCCTGTTTTTCTTGAGTCTCTCATGGCAGCATACACATGGGCTGGACTCTGCCACCAAGCTCCCAATATAACTCCACACTAATAGTCCACCCATTTGCCCCCTGTACTCTTTCTGTCCTTTCTACATGGGACCTGATAGCAAACACATAATCCCCCTTACCTTTGCTGTAGTAAATCTAAAGCAGCTTTCCATTAGGTTGTCTCTAAATATCCATTGTAGTTGGTGAGGATCCCCTGTAAAGTTGGGGATCAGTGCTAGGCCTACCAAGGCTACAAATCTAGGGTGGGGGGGGGGCAAGGTTGCTCAGGTATACTTTAGTTCCACATCGTTACAATGCCTTCCCTGGTTCTGGCTAGATTTAACCGTCTGCAGATGGCAACTTTGTGCAGATGCTACTCTGCGGTGAGTCTCTATGCAGATGTAGTCATGGGTAGCATCAGATGACATAGCTGGTGGTAATTTTTGAATGGGAAAATTTGTTCAGGCATGTATCAGGATGCACACATAGCTTTGCCAGAATGCGGCAGGGGTCATTTGGTGGTGCAGTCACTGCCCTGTCTGTGTTTGCTTGAAGGTCTTCCAACCTTAGAATGTATGTGCATATTAGGGTGTGTATGGAAAGGCAGAGGGAGTATGCAACATTCACTTGGGATAGGCATAGTAATGGTAATGCCTTTTTGTTGTAGAACTAATAAGCCTGAAAGAGCACTATAAAGTTGTGATCTCAGAAACATTAGCCTTATCAGAAAAGGGGTAAAGAGTCTGATGTGTGGATTCATCTGTTCAGGTCGAGTTCCCACTCAAGGCAGACATTGAGAGGAATGTAGCATCCAAGGCTAGATTCCCTGCAAAACCCAGGGAGCACTGCAGTATGCGAAAATGTTTAAGATCACATTCCAGATATCATCCAGGTCACACTGCTCCCACCAGCAATGAATACTGCTGAGGGATGATTATTGGGCCTGTCCACACAGAGCTATTCCTGGGAAGAAACTTTATGATAATTGCTTTGTTGATGTAGTGAATGAGAAAGACTACGACAATAGAAAGGTAGTTGCCCTAACCAAGAAGTATTTTGACACCTAATCTATTGGCAGTTCAGGGCACAGAACACCTCATTGGATAGTGTCCTCCATGCAGAATCAAAAGTTGGCCTCAGGTGAAGTGGAGTCCTCTTCAGATGACTCTACAGATAAAGAGGGTAAGGAAGAAAGTGTTAGAGTTTTTGACTTTGCTCTGGTGCAACTGTATGTAAAGGCTGTTAGGGATGCCACTAAGTAGGAAATGAAAGAGAAGGTACCTGAGAAACAGCACAAATACTAAAAGTAGCACAAGAGCTATTCCCTATAAATGAGGTGAAAGCATAGATTATAGACACTCCCCCGCTGGTGGATGCCACACTAATGCAACTAGCCAGACATATCACATTACCAATTGAAGATTCAGTGTTCCATGATGTACTTGTTAGGTGCATTGATACAGATCTTAAGAAAGTCTACTTGAGAGCATAGAGAATATGCATCCAGCAGTCGCGCTCATTTCTGTGGCAAAAGCTGTCAACTCAAGGGGTAGATGGACAATTTACACTTATCGATTGTCACTGGAATTAGTCAGGATAAATTAATGTCAACCCACCAGGAATTGAAATTGTCTTCCTGTTTCTTGGGGAAGCGGTAGTGTGTTCCTTAGCTTGTGCTATGCTATGGTCTGTGACAGCCAGGAGGGCCTTGTGGTTGTGTTCCTGGGTGGCTGATCCCTTTGGTGTAAGATTGCTTTTGAGGGACTATCCCTGTTTGCAAACAAACTGGACATGGCCATAAGCAACGCAACAGGAAGCAAATCAATGATGTTGCCGTAAGACGTTTTCTGAGACAGAAATGTCTCCAATCTATGTGACAAACCATGTAGCGGGGCAGAGAGGCGTATACAGGCTCCAAAGAGAATTTAGTAGAAACTGAAAAAACACTCTGAAAGAGCCCAAAACAGGGAGATTCTTTTGCACTCAGAAACAATTCCAAACAAGGTGCTTTGCCTGGGAAGAGGTTTCAGAAGTCATTTTGAAGGTGTGCGCACCCAAAAGGTGCAAGTTGAGGCACTTATATCGGGTAATAATTCCCAGTTCTTCAAGCAAAAGACAGGTGAAAATCTACTCTCTCAGAATGTGATTGAGTCAGTTCTGGATCAGAAATATTGAGGAAATGCTCCCCCGATATTTATGGTCACCAAGAAATCAGGTAGTTGGAGACCAGTACTCAATTTGTGGAGGTTATATGAGCACATGCGTACAGAGTGGTTCAAGATGGCGTCTCTTAATTCATTCATAAATTCAGTTAACAGCAAATCCTCAATGTGGGGAATGTGTTTGGAGACACATGTAGGTATCCGACTTTTCCCACTTTTAATGTGTTCACTGTGATGTATCAATAGATCTAAGACAAATATGTGATGCATTGCAAATATTAAACATTTAATTGCTGTTTTATAAGTCTGTAGCCTTCTCCTGAAGAAGTGGTGAAGTACCACGAAACGCGTAGGTAAAAGAGGATAAAGAACCATCATCCCTGCACCATATACCCATGTGGATGTAAAAAGAATAAAATATTGTATTTTTGATGAAATATTGCTGTCACTAACTACCTTGGGGTACCAAAAAAATCCTGGACCCAGAAATATTTTATGGATGTATAACTTGTTAGGCTGTGGTACTCACAATATTTAGAAATTACTCTTCAGTCCGTAATACATCTGAGTTTTAAAGTATCTAACTGAACCTCCTTTTCATGAAAATCAAAGTTGCACATATGAATCTGACTCTTAAGATGACCTAACTGGTGGCAATCACTTCTGGCTCAAGAGTCTCAGAGCTAAAAGAATGAGGGTGTAGGGAATTATTTTCATGTTTTTTTTTTCCAACAAAGTTGTCTTAGTGCTAAATATTTTGCCAAAGTCTCCTCGGATTTTCATTTAAAGCACGAGTTCGTTTGCCTGGATTCAAAGATGCAGAAATGCAGCAGATACATCTGTTGGATGTGGGAAAAATTCTACGTTCCTATATTCTAGCAACATCTGAGTTACGTCTCTCAGATTAACTGTTTGTGATTCCGTACGGGAGGAGTAGAGGAATAGAGGCCTCTATTCTATCGTTTCATGAATAATCAAGATCATTTGAGTGGAAAGAAGCATAGATAATTGATCATATCTGAGATATGCAAAATAGAGGTGGTATCGGATGTTGGAAAAAATGCATACATTTATTTAAAAGAATAATGGGATTTTATCAAAACTGGAGCAGACAGAAACTGGAACAATTGCCCATGGCAACCAAGCAGCATCTCTCTTCAGTTTTCTCAGTTGAGATTTGAAAATTAAGTGCAAATCTGCTCCAGATTTTGTCGGCTCCAGTTTTGATAAATTCCCCCCAATGTATTTATTCTTCCTTTATGCCGTTGCTTATATTCACCATATGATAAGAGCTACTACATTTTTGCTACACATCCAGCTTGGTGTCATGGTACAAAATAGCTTCCTCTAACTGCTGATGTTTATTATAGCACATAGGGGGAAAAATTAATCATGCTGGATATAGAAAAAAGTGTATGTCAATATAACATTCAGAGCTCCTGGCAAAAGCCACCCTTAAAATTCCATCGTCCCCCAGCTTCTGTCACTTAGCTTTATACCTATTTGTTCATTCATCTTTGGCAGAATTTCCCATTCATTTTTTCATATAGCCCATCAGTGACCAAATAGAATGAAATCCAACTCATTAAGTGAAGTTATGGCCAGAACTGGATAAAGGATAAGTAGTGCCTTATAACACCAGCATTGTGAAGTTATGGCCAGAACTGGATAAAGGATAAGTAGTGCCTTATAACATCAGCATTGTAATAGGAATAAATACTATAATGATCAAAGCTGACTTGAGAAAATCTCTTTATGTAGTGAATGCTGCCTTCTGTCTGTCCATCACTTTCAACAACTTTCTGGATTCCCAGTGAGCTGTGTATCTCTTTCCCTGTTGCTTGATGTGATGTAATCTCCATTTCTCAAGACTACATACCCCATCATGCATTACCTTCAGCAAGCAATGATAATGTTACATTGTTCAGAGTTGTTGTTCAGATGGCAGGCTTAGTTACAGTTGCAATACAAGCGAGTACATATTCACAGGGCTGAGTAAAATTGTGGCAGTGCATTGAGGAAGTACATCCTATCGGCATCTTCAATAAGTGAATTTACAAACTTCTAGTTCGATATGGTTATTAGGAGTGGGATAGAAATTAGTGAAATTTAATAAAGAAAATATTTATTTTAGCTTTTGACCTTAACTACCCTTTAATGGTTTTTACGTGCTTTGGCAAGCAAGTTTGCAAACACTCCCATTAGTTTTAATAAGTACCACATGATCTCTAATGCATATTGTACCTCGTCCTACCCTTTTTAGGTGTCTTGGTGTTGTATGGGAACTGCATGGCCGGACCACTGTATGTATTTCTACTCTGACAAAGGTACTACCACCACATGGCAGCAGTGGCGTAACCAGAGTTCTGGGCGCCCGGGGCAGAATTCCCCCCCCCCATTATATAAACAACCACTGGAACTGTACCCTGCACCTCCCCCCCACACACACATGTTTTTATTTTAATTTTTCAAATTTTAATATTTTATTTTTTTAGAAACTTTTTCATTTTTTTAAATTAATTTTTATTTATTAATTAATTTTTTATTAAATATTTTTATTTTTTACTTTACTTTTAGGGGCTTCGGGGAAATATTGGGGGTCTAAACAGACCCCTGATATTTCCCTTTAAAAATAGAAAAAGAGATTGAGGACACAGAGTCCTCAATCTCTTTTTCTGTGTCCCCTGTTATCAATGAACAGGAATCCTTTATGAGTGTTCCTGTTCATTGATAACATGGTATGTTTACTATAACTACAATTATGAATGAACAGGAGGAGATGTAGATCACTCCCATTCATTCATAATTGAGGATATAGTATACATACCAGGTCCTCAATTATGTACAAACACTCAGCGATCACTGATCACTGAGTGCTTGTACCCGTTCTCCTCTCTGACACACACTGTCATAGGAGGCTGCAAGAGGAGAGCCCAGCCTCCTGTGACAGCGCTGGCTGTCTCCGCCCCCACACCGCTCTGCTGCACTGTGATAGGCGGCCGAGCGGTGTGGGAGGAAAGACACCGGCCGCTCACAGCGCTCGTCCCGCAGCGCTCGGCCGGCTGTCATTTTCTCTCTGATTCCTTTCATCCCTGCTGGGCACTGCTCTGTGTCCCAGCGGGGATGAAAGGAATCACGGCCGCGCCGACAAAACGGCAAGAAAATGTCACTTTCGGCATTTAGCCGAAAGTGCCATTTTCGGCCGGCGCCCCCCCTTCACTTTTCGCCCGGGGCCGCGCCCCTGCTGCCCCCCCGGTTGTTACGCCACTGCATGGCAGTTGTCCCACCACCACTGCTCTGTATAGCTGGACAAAAGAGCAGCCTGTTTAATCAGGATGCTTTGATATATTAGGACTTCTCTACCGTATGTAGTTGCTTCTTTGTTACATCTTTATAGCCTTTATGAATCCTGTTCTAATATTTTTTGGGTTTTCTAATAGTGGCATTTCAGTTCACCTATACAACTGCCCTCCTGTAAATTATATTTATTAATATAATATTATAAAACACGTAAAATTATGTGCAACTTGGAGTTCCTAAGATGAAGGATAAAGACGGAAACATCACTTACACACAAATAAAAATATATTAGGTAATAAGAAATAGAAACATACCCGACCATATACACAAAAAGACTTGGATGTTGCCAGTTGATACTCACAGTAGATTGAATTGTGACAGGTAAACTGCACGTTTAAACTCTATAAATACAGTATAGCAACCAATCCAAAGTCACTGCGGTAATCACTGCTATAATCCAGCAAGAGATTCACATTGTGTGTACTAATCATACCAATTGTTTTCTTTCAGGCATACAATTACTCAGAAGGCAGCCTTTCAAAAACTACATGAGCTTACTTTAGCAGCCAGTCCAAAGACTGCTGTAATCATCCATTTGATCCAGCAAGAGCACCACATTTTATATGCTAATCATCCTAATTGTTTGCTTCCAGATATACTATTACTCAGTAGGCTACCTTCCAAAATACCCCAGCCTATAATAAAAAGATTTTGTATATTTACCAGATTCACACTTTGTACAGTGTATAGAAGTTAGCTACTTTTTTTGCTGCCAAATACATAATTAAATGTATATTTTTAAATGAAAGCAGTGAAAATACCTGAATCTGATATGGTACCAGCCTCTTTCAGTCCCTGTACAATAAGCCTCCAGTGTGAGAGCAGTACAGGGAAACAAACAGTTCATATTTATATATATTTCCAATTTGCACACAAATTTGAGAACCCCCACTATTTGCAGCATATTAATGCTGGGGACTCTTTTTGTGTTTTGTATTGTTGCAAGCCTTCCCGTGTGCACCCTGCTACCAAGGCTGGTTATAAATTTATGCGGTTACCATTCTTTTCTAGTTTGACTATTTTTGATGTGGGGATGCACTGGGGGATTTTGGATTGCTGGGCCTCCAGTGCATCCCTGCAACTTTTGAGGAGGAGGAGTAGGCTACCTCCACGTACACCTGCATTTAATTTATCAACTGCATTAATGTGCTCCAACATGGAGACTCATAAATAGAGTTAGGACCACATTTAACAGAGGTTCCTTGACGGGGCAGTGTGGCTTCTACATATTTTTGAACGCATACTGTTGACAGGGTAACTAGGGTTTTTTGCAGGCTAGCTGGCAGGTGTGCTGGGGACTCTTTTTGTGTTTTGTATTGAAGCTGGAGAGTGACACAAGAATGCGGAAGTGATGTGTTTTGACACTTTTTGAATTCGTAGCAAATTTACTTGGCAAGTCTACAGCAAGAGTCCTGCAGGTCTTAGCAAAAGCTCTGCAAGTGTACAGCACTTTTGCAAAGCACGTTGATCTGGAGACTTTCAATGCTGTAATTGTGCAACAAAATTGTGAAGTTTGGCAAGTCTGCAATACTTTAGCAAGTCATTTTCAAATGCAGCTCAATTGCTTGCTATCCAGGCACTATGCTTGTCTCGGGGTTGCACCAGGCACAGCGGAGCCTGGGACCAGCAGGACAGCGGGAGAGGGAGGACACGGACCAGCACCTTATACAAGCGATCCACTGGCTCTATAGCCGGCGGATCGATTGTATGTTAACAGGCATCACTGCCTGTTTTTAAATGTAGGCACGCGGCGCACGTTAGTGGACGGTCCTGGCACGACGGTTAAATAAGCTAGCTCCGATCTAGGAAGCTCCCGCACCATCTGGATTTTCTACAACGGCCGGCCGGGGGGCAGTTAAAAGTGTAAGCAGCATTTTTTCATTTTTCTAAGTTATGCTATGTGAGTGGCAACATGTAACAAATATAAAGTTATCACAATTTGGCTGAAAAAGTGGAAATACACTTTAAGACACAATTGACACAAAGCAGATTAAGTTAAACAGAATGCAGAGGTGTCAACCACACTAGCAGGTCTTCAAAAGACTTCTAATAAAGTCATTTTGGGTAAAGCCTGTTGTAAACCATCTAGAGAGCAATACACATCTGTGAGTCTGGGTCTTGAACTAAATCTGAACTTTTACACATCTCAAGCTCTCAACTCTGTTTCAAATTCCATAACTCCTGCGGTAATAAAATTACCTTCATGAAAAGTTGTTACACTAATGTATGGGAAGATGCCAATCAGTTAGACACCAAACACATATTATATTACAAACACCTATATTACAAGGTCCAGAAAGCCAATAAAACATATGAGATCTCCTAAGTGATATATGCATAAGGTGCATATCATATTTGGTCTTTACCGAATTATAATTTAATTCTGTTAAATAATATGTTGGTTGTTGGCTTGTAAAACCTTATCAGATGGAAAACGCAAATGTATTTAGAATAGTTGGCATTAAGAGTGTGCCTGTTTAGCATTATAACTACTCCAGAACACCTGTTAACCTACCCCTCAGACCCTTTAATTGTGTGTCATTAGATCTTCTACACTATCTCCAAAGACAACAAAGTGCCCTTGCATTTGGCAACTGTGGCTCTCATTTTACCATCGAAACTATAAAGGAATGCTATGAGTCATTTATGATTGCCATTGACTCTGAAATATCAGATTAGACTCTGCAGAAGATCAAATACCAGGCAAACTCCTCTCCCTCAAATCTCACTCCACCATTGGCATCACGTGGGCAGAAAATTGTTCCCAGGAGTCAATGTCTCCCCATCACCTCTCTTTCCCCTATATAGGGCAACCTGCTGTTCCCACTGGGGGTAGAAAATCCCTGATTGCAAGAACTGGTCCCCTTACAGGTATATAGGGCACACAGTTTTATTGGCAATTGACAATAAATTACCTTGAATCCCCGCCTGGAACATCTATGGTTCTGGAGAAAGGTACAACTCTCATACTTTCTCAGATGACTAATGCCTGCACAAGTCTTTGCTTGTCTACTTACTGTGTTCGAGAGAGAATGTGAACAACAGGGACCTCTCAGAAACACAGTCTCCATAATGTACAAACCGCTAAAGCCCCAACCAGTGCATTTCATTGCCCCATAACTAAATGGGAACAAGATATACACCTACAATGTACTCATAAACAATGGGATAACATCTTGTAGTACACACATAAAACCCTGATTGGCACAAAATACCAGGAATCTGGCTTTAACAAACTCATGCGCTGGTATAAGACTCCTAAAGTACTACACTGAATGTTCCTTGCCACCCCCAGACATATCATGGAAATGTGAATTGGGTGGAGGGGATATTTTGTATATATTTTGGTCCTGTGATGTCCTGAAACCATATTGGGCAGATGTATGGCATATTGCCCAAAAATTCACAGACTTTACAACATCGAATGACCCACCTTCTTCATGCTTCTTCGTAACATAATTCCCAGGAAAGCATACAAGAAACCAATCCTGCCACATTTAATCAACGCAGCCAGAAGCTTCATCCTGGAGCTATGGATTCCATTCTAAATTCAGACTCCCCCCCCAACTATCACGGATAGCTAAAATCAACTGCACCACACAATGGAGGATTTTATATCCTCTGATAGGGGTACACATAACAAATTTTGGTGCTCTTAGTTCTACTGGAATGAGTTATCTTCAACTCCCAAATATGAAGCTCTCCTGTGATCATACCCTCCAAGATAAGAGTATGTATTTGCTTACATATTTGACACATTGTCTGGTGGTCAGAGGTGCAGGATGGAAGAGGTACACCCTCCCTTCCCTCCACCCCCTTGATTCCCCTCTTGCCTCTCCCCCACCATATCAATTCTTCCATTGCTCTTTCACTCTCCTCCCCACTTACCCTTTCCCTTCCCCCCTCTTCTCTTGGTCTCCACTTTTATGAAAAAGGCACCTACACACTGAGTAAGACTTTAATTCCGATCTGATAGAACTCCAATCCTGTGTTCATCCCTAAATGGGGCAATAAATCTGATGCATTTTGGGTGTTCTACCAACGATCTTTTAAGCCATCATTTTATGTACTCATATGCCTGCTAAAATGCATTGAGAATCTAAGTTGGATATCGCACAGATCACAATGCATATCTACAGGAACAATATTTTGTATCCGGTATGTGAACTTTTGTTTGTTATAAATAATACATTTAAAAAAGTAATGTAAGTAGTGTATGTAGTGGATTGGGCATCATCATGTTATGGTCCCGCACCATTGTACTGTTCTGCAGTTCACCCCAGTATTACTAGCAAGTGTGGAAATGTAGACCTTGGCTAGCAAGCACGGAAGGAGACTGTGTTTTGTGCCTCCCTCCCTCTCTTAAGAAGGGAACACGCGCTTGAGACCTACTCTGTGGGTCCACAGACCCAGGTGAGCACTCCTTTGTAATTTGTGCATTCACTTGGTGGAGGTGAAGGATTATCAAACAGTCTGTTGTCCTGCACATTATAAAGTTTGCTTTGGAGGATTGCTCATGTTGTTTGTACACATTGCATCGCATTATTTGATTTGTTATCTGCACCGCATCTTTTGATTCTTTTTGGACTTTATTACACTGTGTATGTTATGTGGTTTGAGTTCAGCCTATAAATATTGTTGTATATTTCACTATTTACATTTGATTGTTTCTTCAGCTCGGCACATTATTACATACATATTTTGTATTATATCAGATATCATTTTTTGTTTGTTTTATGTAATGTGTGGAAGGGCTATGTGCACCTACAGGCATTTTGTGAGATCTAGCAGGGCCTCTGGGGTGATGAACAAGTACTGCTAAGGATGCATGCATAAACTTTTCAGTCTGCTTTACTTCTATAATGCATAACGGACAATTGTTGAGAAAGTTTAGGTTTGAGTTTTGCTACAAAAAACTGTTGACTTGCTTCTGCTAACCAGAAACCAGCTAATAACATACCTCACACGTTGACAAGTCAGTATGGCCATCCCCTAACTGTTTACCCTACTTTGTACACACTGTGTTGCATGTTTTATATTTTACACTGCTTCAGCCAATACACTGTACTATATAATATGTATTCCACAGCATAACACTCTGTATGCTGCACTGTACACACTATACCTCACTCCACTCTGCTCCATACAATCTTCTGTATAATATTTCTACCTCTCACTACTTTCTTCCCTCTTACTTACCAAACACTGAAGTGCCTACTTCTTCACATCCCCACCTGTGCCCAAAATTGACAGAGTTCTGTGGATCATTGTATTTTGGCAGCTAGATCTAGGCACTGTGAGGTTTTAGATCAGGATTTGAATTATTTTGGTTCAGAGAGTCCTCCATTGCAAAATAAGGTGTGTATGGGAAATAGGGGCTTATTAATGTTAGGGCTCAATTTAGGGAGTTAAGTTAGTGTTAGACTCAGCTTTTGCAGGCTGGTTGTGGGGAATGGGGTTAAGTGTTACATACATACTTTATGGGTTAAGCAACAGTAATTTTGGCCAACCCCAAAATGTTGGCTTGGGCCCATCATTATATTAAAATGACCCCAGGGATAGGAGAAGTAAAGCCTAACATTTATGTACAAGTTATAGAATACATTGGGACTTTTAGCCCAACTCACTCACCTAAAAAATTATTTAATTTTTGCTGAGGCTCCCTGGGCCCATCTGCACCTAGTGGAAAATCCTCATCCTCTGTAAGAATTTAGATTTTCAGCAGCTATTGTAAATTATATTTGTAACTAGATTTTAAGGAATGTTGGATCTTGTGTGTTCTTTGTAGAGTGCAACAGCTTATTCAGTAACATTCTGTTTATCAGTTGCTCTGCAGCCCAGAGAATCACACACTCATACTGATCCATGTAGCTAGATATTTAAAAAGGCAGGACATTAACTCCCACCACTAATCTATCTAACCATGACTGTTCAGTGAGAATTTGAAAGTGGTAAGCCTTGTACCAAGAAAAATAGGTATAGTTGGCAAGTGTAATGAGTCTTCTCTGATGCCAGAGATATCTAAAAATAATTTCATGAGGCCAACCCAACAGAAAAAAAGTAGATATAAGAGCCAAACTACTCTCAGGCAATGTGAAAACTAAATTGAGGGGAAAAACAATTGCATTTCAGCATGTCCACATTTTTCTGTTGGCAAGTTGGGCAGAAGATGACAGCAAGTGTTGGTGCTTCAGAAAAGGAAGCAGGCATGAGCAGCTGTATTACCACATGTACCTCTTGGTGAGACATATAAATGTAGAGCGTCTCTACTATCACCTACAAATTCTGGTCTTCAGGTATGGAGCAGGCCTACACTCTCTTCCTAGCCTCCAATAATGCAGTGTTCAGGGCCTTAGCAACCAACCATGAGGTCAGATAACTTGGGGGTAGGATTAGCTAGCCTATGCAAATTAAGACTTTCACCAGGTCAGTATTTGCCTAGGAGTATATTAGGTTATCAGTACAGTAAATCCATGTTGCTGTATTTGTTTTTTTTCATTAAAATAAGAACAGGTTTATAGAGCTGGTATAAAACCTTAAGTGAATCATTCTCCAGAATAACTATTAGCAATTGAGTAATCACACATTAATCACACATGCCAAATAAATATAATTAATGTATTAATATTTGTACTACTTGACAACATGATCAAGTAAGATTACTCATGAATGATCATTTTTCAAACCAGTATAACAACATTAAATGAACGTATTTGTTATGCAGTCACCATTATTTATTGTTACAGAATCGTTAGTTTTTGAGCAAATGTTACAATAGAACAGTTAATAATGTCTTTTCAGGATTGATTTGTACACAAATGTGTTTTGTCTCATACTTCTTACTGGAATACACATGATGAATGAGTGACCCGGATAACATATATACACATACAATAACAAAGTGTAAAAAAATAAACATAACAACCTGAAAATTAAATATATCCACAATATTTATAACAAAGTATAATTCACTAATAAATTAAGGTACTTAGCTGTATTCATGTTCCTATTAATTAATCTTTTTTAGGGACAAATTAGTGCAATCATATACTATACAACACCCTTATTATTGCCTATAATTTCCACAGGCTGGAAAGCAATAAAGTATATCTAAAACTAATGTTTTGGTTTTCATTTTAAAGTAGAGATCTTAAAATCCCTGTCAGTTTTTTTGCCATCTGTGTCCTATTAGTGACATTTTCCTTTCCTTCTTGTCCTTAGCACAAAACAAAAAGTGATAGGAAATCCCTCAAAAAGCAAGACAAATCCCCTCTTCAATTGATAGTTGTCACTGCTAATGACCTAATAGCTAATTACCAACTCATTGGGAGATTTACCCTTTATTTCTGTTTTTGAATTTCCCATCACTTTCCATCCTGGTAACATTGGTAACAGGAAAACTAGAGTAAATCTCCCCAGGTGAGTGCACAAGCAGCAATGAAAACTGGGCAAAGGGATTTAACCTTTCCACACTCTAAGAAAATTTTAAAACAAAAACGTTTTGGCTTTAGATATTCTTCATGAATTCTTGTTGGAGCTTAGGAACATGCTAAATCTATTTACAGTATTTCAACATTGTTTTTACTAGAATAACAAAAAAATTCAATATAAGCTATATGTCTGAAGAATTTTATTTTTCAGATTTTCTTGAAAATACAAGAACGTATTGGTAATGTATTATAATATATAATGAAGGTGTTATGTTTTGTCTTTGTTCCGTAAAAGTGCTGATTCTCATGAGTGAGAATTGGTGTTGCTAATTCTTGTGAGTGGTGCCTCAGACATGCCACTTCATAGACTACATTTTCTTGGGTACTACTCCAAAGCACAGAAAGTTGGTCACACCTGTGTGTACTGTACTACTACACTTCTAAACATTTTTGTACATACGCATGCATAAAAGCATGCAAACATATATAAACACACACATATAACTACCCATACATTTACATGTATGTACAGTTACATGTCTATTTAGGAAACTCTTAGTGCTTAAAAACGAGACCTAAAATGCCTCCCAGCATTGTTGCATTGCACATTGCTTCAATTTTATAATCTTTGTATAACAACAGCTTTACATTCCCTTGACATCTGATTTAACCATCTGGGCTCATCTTTTGCACCATAAACCTGACTGGCAGCAGAGAACAAACAAAGCTGGATAATATTTAGTAATGTCTCTTAAGAGGAAAAAAATTGTGCCAGAGCAACCATAGATACACTCAATTTTTCTCTCTCGGTGCAGTGTTCTACATTGTTCAAAAATTGTGATTAGTTGTTGTGGACAAAAAATGCTATCTGAGACGATTGCACATTCAAGCACTTCGATAAATAAGGCCCATCATGACACTGGTCAGTTGGCTAGAATGGGTTGGCTGATATTTATATGCAGTCATATGTGTTTAATCGGTAACACAACTCTATTCTATAGCGCAGAGAGAAGGATGTATAGAGCAGTAACATGGCAACTATACATAATTTACATATAGCTCTACTGACTCCTGTAACCTGATGTGCTTGTTGTTAGGGAACACTGCACTTCATACATTATTCTAGCTCTTTGCTTATTGCTCTGATTTTCAATTACACCGGAAAATAATATACATAGGGCTTTTTGGTAATGGGCATGAAGATTATAAATATACACATTTTAAAAAAATTATATTTCTGACCTAATCAAAAGGCTAGAGTGATCTGTTTTAATGTGGGTATGATGCACAACTCTTCCAGTGTGTTGTAGGCTTTTAGGAAAGCAATATGAGGTATTGTTCTAGAAAAGCATTGAACTGGCTTATGCTGACTTTAATTCATCCTTTCATGAGGAAGACTGATGGTTTTACTTAATTTGTGCTGTGTTAAATATCCAGTGCTTTCAGCTTATTTTAATACTTGACTGTCCAATCCTTAAAGACAACTGCTACATTCACATCAGTGGGCAGATTATGTCTTCTAGTGGAAGTAGATGACTGCTAAAATACCTGTCCGTAACTGTTGGTTTTAATTCTCCCTTATGCTAGTAACCATCTTGACAGTCATTATCATTCCCAATTGCTTTCCTGTTGAAAAAATCAAACATTAACCTTCTACTATCAATTTCAGAACTTTTTGATGCTCTACTGATATCTTCCTCTGAATCACTGGATTCACTTCTATTTCTTACTTCGTCTGTCTCATCATCGCTTTCTTTGGAACTGCTTTCTTGGCTCTCATCACTCTCTGATGTTGTGATGTCTTTGTTATCCTTCTCTGCTGAGTCTGAGTCATTTTCCTCTTCTGTCTCATCTTTGGAAACACTGGAGATTTCTGCTGATTTGCTGGATGATTTACTGTCAGGCAATGTATTATTTCCTAGCACAATGGACCTTAGTTCAAAAGATTTATTGGACTTATTGGTCTCTTTTGACTCACTGCTTCCTCCATGCTCTAATGTGGTATCAGAGTCATCTAATTTGCTGTCATTTGCTGACACATCTTCAGAGTTTTCTTTGCTTTGTGTGTCTTCCCTTGATTCACTTTTGTCTTCTATGGATTTGTCACGAATGTCTTCTTCCTCTGATTTGCTTTTGCTTCCCGTTTCTATTGACTGTTCATGGTCTATTTTCATTACCAATGTTTCTTTGGATTCACTATGGCTAAACACACCAATATTTTCTTTTGATTTACTAACATTCTCTTCTGAAATTGTGATATCTTCTACTGACTTGGTAATGTCTTCATCTGACTCCTTGGACTGGGAGGCATCCTCATTTGAGGGACTAGAATATTCTACTGACAAACTAGTGCCCACTTTTGAATGTTTATCACCTGCTTTTAAATGTACATCTTCCTTTGAGTTAGTGTTAGATTCTGGCGAGTGGGTGTCCTCTGATGAGTGAGTTTCCTCTAGTGAATGAGTGTCTTCTATTGAGTGTGCATCTTCTGCTGAGTGAGTTTCCTTTAGAGAGTCAGTGTCCTCTTGTGGGTGAGTGTCCTCTGGTGATTCAGTGTCCTCTGGGGAGTCAGAGTCTTCTGGTGAGTCAGGTTCCTCTGGTGAGTCAGGTTCCTCTGGTGAGTCAGGTTCCTCTGATGAGGCTGGGTCCTCTGGTGAGCCAGGGTCCTCTGTTGAGTCAGGGTCCTCTGGTGAGTCAGGGTCTTCTGATGAGTTAAGTTCTTCTTTGGAAGCAATATTTTCATTTGAGTGGCTATCATAAACCTTTGATTGCTCTTGTTCACTATGCACCCCTGTATCTAATCCACTTGTTTTTTTAGAATCTCTGTTTTCTAAGCCCATGCGTTTTGCTGACACTTGCTTTTCCTCCCCAGATTTGCTGTTGTGCATGTCAGAATTGCTCAGGATTTTAATTTTGCTGCCCTTGCCTTTTGGACCTTTGGAATTTTTTGATGTCTTCTGCTTTTCTTTCTTCATATTCCTTGTTACGTCTTTGCTTTTTTCAAGAGAGGTACTAGTAACATCCTTGTTAACACTGAGGTCACTGTTAGAGTTTAGTAATGTATTTGAATCATCATTTTGCATGTTGTCTGCATTGGATTCATAGCTATACTCTTGGCTGATAAAGTTATTTTTAAGATTTGTATCCTTGTTTTCATTATTGTCATAGCCACAGTCTTTATTAGTCTCTGTGCTGTCCCCTGCTTTGACACTTACATTATCTTCATAGTCATCATCCTCAGCATCTTTATCATCATGAGTATCTTTCTCTTGATCTTCATCAGTGTCATTGGCTTCATCATCTTCATGGTTATCATCAAAATCAGGGTGGTCACCAGGCTCATATCCTGCTTTGCTGAGATCATGTTTTAACTGATTATTGGCACTTGAAGGTTTGCTGTCATTCTCTGGGTCACTTCCACCTTCTGAAACATCCTGTACAATAAAAGAGCAAAATCATATACCATGACAAAAAAACATTTTCAGTAAACTTTTTGGGGGAAAAAAAATCAGTGTTAATGACACTTCAACACTGTATTAATGCACTTTATTCTTACACTGTAACCAGCTTGTGTTTTTTTTAAAGGTGATTTTGGAAGTAAAATATATGTTTATCTATATAAATTAATATATTAGTTATATTTATACTAATATGAATTTACAAATATAAATATATACTAAATGTATAATATAAGATTGGAACTGTAGACGCATACACTGTATTACAAAAAAATTCAATGTGTATTAAATGTATTTTTAAAAACATATGCAAATACTGAAAACTCTTTTCATATTAGCTAAGTATTCTGGGCCAGCCTGGGCTCTATTGGTTTGCTCAGCGATTTAAGTTTAATATTGTAAAGTATACACAATACAGAACACATAAAAACAGCTGTAACCTCAGGGGCTCCTTCATTGTGGAATGAGCTAGAGTAGGGGAAGTGACTAATGAAACAGAACCGCAGCAGCCATTTTGTTTCCATAGTCAGCCATCAATTGCATGGGTTTTATTCAAGGGGAGAAATTTTCTAAACTGTGTACGTGCTTGAAGCTATTACTATAAAGTAAAATATACAAATAGAGCATACAATTAGGATCTTGGTATTACGATTTTTACTTAGAGTTATGACTTAAAACAAACAATCTTAGCCAAACATGACCTGAAATTTGATTGAAGAACATTCAGCAAAGAAAATGTACAATAGTATGAGCCTGTATGACAGCATGAGCCTGAGTATTGACCTGAAAAACTATGAGACACTTCCAAAAGACTATTTCAATACCATTTTTTTTAAATTGTCTGACTTTCTCCACACAGATAATTTGTGAAATTTCGCCACACAAAAGAAAAACATGGACTTACAGATGTGACATTGTCAGGTGTGTCTTCAGGGCTCCCAGATTCATAATTCTCATCATCAGCATCTCCTGCAGTAGCATGTTCAGTGGATTCTGTCTCCTTATCATCTTCATGGCTGCCATGTAATTCCTTGGAGTGAGTAGGTTTAATGTCTTCTTGGTTATCTTCATCATCAATGCCTATCAGCTGTTCTTCAATATCTATGCTGTCAATATGGTCTTGGTCTACAGTGCCTTCATGTAGTCCACCACTAACTTCATCCGTTTGACGATCAACAGCTGTCTCCTTACTTGAGTCATACTATAATATTTATTCAAAAGGCAGAAAAGGTTCATAAACGTGTAATACGTAAAGGGTGCATCTTTCTTTCATATTCAAAATTACAAGGTATTTTATTTTTAAGCGGATTTTCTTATATGAAATACCTTAAAATGAGATATAATGTAAACAGACATGTAAATAGACGTATTCCTGATGATCTCATATCTATAGGAACAGGCAGTAACCCACTATTCAGGAGAGAAACATTTGGCGCCACTGGCAGGAAGATTATTGAATACATTTGAATTTCTTCCTATGTCAGCCAATATTTCTTACCACTCTTTTGAAAAAAGAAATAGCCTAATGCCAAATAAAGCTAATGCCAAAAAATTGTGTCACTAACAATTTAAGAATATTCTGGGATTCATGAAGTCATTCATAACACTGAATTTTACAATTTCCTTTAGGTTTACCAACAACTGTGTAGTACAACATCCTACTTGATTAACTGTGTATTGAATTTGTTTTTTAAGGTTTAAGGTTCTCATACCACATAGTTGTTGATAAACCTAATGAAGATTTCTGCAATATTGCATACTCAGGTAAACTCCAAGTAAACTCAGGGAGTCTTTCATCCTCAAAAATCACTGACAGGGTTGATGAAAAGAACACCTGACATGGAAAACTAGGGGCTGGTATTCATAATAATTGGTTAAATCTACTTATTTTTACCCTACCTACACAATAGTGCCAGTGCTTAGGTGAGGAGAAGGCAACTGACCTAAACCAACCACATGCACTTTGGAAGGTGATGTCCTCTTCTAGGCACCCCTCTTGAAACTCCCTACTCTGACATTAAAGGACACAAAGGTTAGAGTCCAGGAGATCCACATTCTTTTTTTTTTTCTTGGGTGCGCCTACACAGTGCAACCCCAGAGACTTCCATATGATCATCGCTTGATACAAGATCTGATTGGGAGAACCTTTTGGGGTTTACTGCTCAGGCAAGGCAAAGCAAAATAAGATTTTAAACATACTCACATTGGAAGTTATATAGTAATTTCTTACAGAAAGAAAGAATAGTTCAGCATGAGCCTCTGAATATTTTGTAGTTGGGGTTGTTCAGTTTAGTTAAGTATGCATCTGGGACAGGGGAGTGGGTTAGTTTAGGTCAGGGGTGAAAGATAACTGTACTTTATATGAAAGTACCGTAATCCTTTAACTAGGCAAGATCATTTTTGCGTAACCACCAAAATTTAGCTTTTGCTTCTAAAGAATCCTACATAAAGAAAGGCCCTATAAGAGCAGGGTCATCAACAATTAATGCAGTTGTCTTAGGCCCCAAAGCCAGTAAATCTCTAACAAGCACATGCTTTTGTGTTCATTGACTGGGAAGCGAGTAGCAGAATTAATGTGTAGTAGAGTGTATAGCAGAGTCAAGATGTGATTCTTGAAACTGTATGTCAATAAACCATAGCTGTCTGCTTTATTAAGATGATGTACATATTACCACCTCCTTAAACATGTTTTTATATAATGATATACAATGGTTCTGGTCACATGAAAATCTAATCTTTTTTTTACTGTTTCATGTAAGTATTTGTAGATATTGAAATATTACCAACCTGTTGTTCTGAGCTCCTTAAACTGGATTCTGAAGACCTACTGCCACCCTGTATAAATTAGAAAATAATATTAATCTTACACACTTTTAAATTAGATTCACCAGCTAATACTTTCCCATATTTCCCTTTTTTGTTTAGATTGTAAGACTAAATGCAAGTATATGCAGGACCGGATTTACCCTCCCTGCCGCCCCAAGGCCGGGTTTGGCAGTGCCTCCCCCCGCCGAGGAGAATGCCAACCAGATAGCAGGGGTGGCAGAGTTGGTTTTAATTTGTTTTATGGGTTTTTTTGTTTCTACTTTTTTATGATTTTTTAAATTTTTTTAAATGTTTATTTATCTTGTCATCTTTTATGTTTTTTATAATTATGTAACTT
>NW_017306392.1:2015009-2022724 GCF_000935625.1 Nanorana parkeri
TTTTTTTATATTTTTCTTACAATTTTTTACTTTTATTTATTACTTTATTTTTTAATAATGTAATTATTATTACTTATTATTTTTACTTTTATTTATGTAATCATTTTTTTATCAAATTTTTTTCACCTAACTTTATTGCTATCACACAGGAGCTAACAAGTCACTGTGTGATAGCATTTGGAGGTGACAGGTTCTCTTTATTGAACCTGTCACCTCCAATACAGGAGTTCTAGCACAGCACTGTGCTGGAACTCTTGTGACAGGTGAGAGAGGAGGAGCACAGCTCTCCCCTCTCACTGTCTACACTAAGGGCAGGGTTACTTTCAACCCTGCCGCTCTGCTTACCGCTCTCCATACTGAAGACGGCGGCAAGGACAGAGCCAGGAGCCGGAGCCGGGAGAACGCAGCATGGAGAGAGGTAAGTGCAGGGGAGGGAGGCGTGAGGCGGGGGGACGGCCCGGCAGTCTAATTACAAGTGTTCTCGCCGAGATGTGATTTCTCCTATTCTACATTTAGTTGCTAAAAATCATAAAGATGCACAATTATGCTTTTTTGCTTGTTTGGATATTAAATTAGTAAAGTGAGCAAATATTTAAAGTGCAGGCAGTTAAGGGTGCTTGCACATGCCTTCACAAGTTTAAAATAGGTATATAGGACACCAGTAATCAAATCTTTAAGCTTCAACACTTTCACTTCTATGTGCCTGGACTTCAATCGTCTTCTCACTTTGCAAAGTTTTTTTTAAATTCAGACAGTTTTACATTTAGACTACATTTAAGGGAAATATTTCCAATTGTGCCCATGCAAAACTGTAAATATACGGTACAATCCTAAATTATTATAACTGTTTATGTAAAACTAAATAAGAGGTTAAATATAAACTTTTTATACATAAGTATGCACAATTATAAGTAATTAAAGTGTATCTCATACCAAGACATTTAGTTTTAAATAGAGTGGGAAAGCATTAGGACATCTATCAGTTTATTATTGTTGCTTCTTTCCCATTTGAGGAGATACACTCCCTCCATTTGTCTGCTGAATGACCAGTGTCACCAGGACTAAAAGAAATGGAGAATCCATAATTTTAAGTTGTCACCAGAGGTGAGAGGAAGATTTCTATTGGGGACACTTGTTCTGGGTACTACTCTCGAGGACAGGATTTCCCTTTACTTTAAAGTAGGGATGCACCGATACCAAGTACTGTACTCGGTACAAGTACAAGTACAGATACTTTTCCAGTATATCTGTACTTCAAAAGTTAGGAGGCAGCTGCCATTTGTAAGGAGCACACGGAGCTCCTGGGATTTTTACATCTCTGTTTTAATGTATGATTTTGTTTTTATAAATATAAATAAAGGGATGCACTGATACCAGTTTTACAAGTACAAGTACTGATACTTGCCCAAGTACTTACAAATACAAGTACTGATAAATTGTTGTTTATTGTCATGTGACAGTTTTTCTAAAACAATACCGACTAATGATTTCAGGACAATGGTGGAGCGCCAGAGCCAGGACCCAGCTGCACCCGCAGCAACCCTGGTAGTTCTCATGAAAAAAACAAGTATAGGCACTGGAATCTGAAAAGTATCGGTGCATCCCTACTATAAAGAGATTTCCTCTCATATGTCACTGAGAACTTAACACTTCCAGGAGAGTCGATTTCTTGGGTCCCCCACAGTGCTCTGTGGTTTCTTCTGCGGATCTCCACGTCTCTTCAGGGCATAGTAGTAAAGTTAAGGGCAGAGGCAGGAACCAGTGAGAGCTATAGGGGACCAAGGAGACCAACAATCCCAGAAATATTAATTTCCAGCAGGCTTCAGGCAATGATTTCTCTGGATCAGAGCTGTAATTGGCAGCATGGGCAGCAGGAAAGGTATTAATTTTCCTTTATTTTACAGGTAAGATGGCTATTGGTATGTTTTTTTATTGCAGCTGGGCCACTTTAATTCTGAATATTGAGATTATTGCATGTATCCAGTAAAGTTTGTTAAAGTACAATAAATGTATATTTTGCCTTATGATGCTAAGGTCTCAGAAATCACACAACAATTTCCTCCACACATAACACAAAACAAAGGGTGAAGCTTGTCAGGTGGACACAACATGAAACAAACTGTGGAATGTGTCAAAAGGGTTTCATCTAGGTGTGTCAAGAGCAGGACTGCATAAAGTCATAACCATAATCATTACCATCAGTTAAGGTAATGATTCCTGAAAAAGTCAGTGACCAAGTAGACTTAAATGGGTTATAATGGGCACTGGCAAGGGATGAGAAGTTGGAAATAAGGAATAGCAAATTTTATGTGTTGACAAGCAGAAATAAATCCCCAAACAAAATTTTGTAGTGTTTCGAATGTTAACTCACCTCCACATTCTGTGAGCTGTCAGATTGAGAGTCAGGAACCTGTACAAAAATATTTTGGTTAAGTACAGTTTGTGCAGAAAGATTATAGATATACCTATTTCTATTTTATTTATAAATTCAACTTACAGGATAGCCTAAGACCAGGCTAATAAGGCAAACACATAAAAGGATATTCTTCATTGATGTGTGATGTGCCTAAAAAGAAATAGAATAGTACAGATTTTTAGTGTTTGTTGTGATATGCAAAGCAATTGATTGCATCACCTGATAATTAAAATGCGTCATTTTAACTTCTTTTTTGTAAATTCTTTATTTAGTTAAGTTTTTCTTTTTAGGTTACACAAAACAAAACATTAGCGATACAGATGTATACTGTCATTTTAACTTCTAGTGTAAATGAGAAGATCCAGCCCGTGGATGGACACAACCATCAACTTATTGGATGTTTCAAATATGTGGTTATTTGCAGGATGGAAGAAGCAATTTTACTATGACTATAAATGGTAAATGGGGACAACTGCAAAGGTTTTCAATATATGACTATAAGAGGAGACTGTAGGAATAATTTTTGGTGGTGCTTGTATTATCAAAAATGGCTTTTTCGTAATGTGCCAGCTACAGTAATTCCAGAAGTACAGCCCCTGTCAATATTCTGTATGTCTTGTGTGGTGAACAGGCATGGGGTACATAACTGCCAAACTCTATTTCCCACCATCCAAAAATCTAGCTGTTATTGTACCCCCACTAAACAGAAAGCTGCTTTGTTAAATTGCCATTATTAGGAAAAGCCTAATGTGTTAATCTTTTATTGCTGGTATTGCTGTGGATTGCAATCAGATATAAACAGTATCCAAACTGAGATTAAAGTGAATCTCTAAGTTAAACCATTTTTATAGGAAGGGTGTGAAGGGTTAGACCAGCCTTTCTCATCAATGGTTCCTTAAGAGGTTGCTAGGAGTTCCTTAAGCAATGAGCAATTTCTCAGATAAGTAACCACTGACACTGACCACTGATCTTTTTCAACTGTAAGGGCTGCATTCGTCCTCCTGAAAACCAATATAAGGAGCAATCGTCCTACTTGCCACCAGAGTAAATTATATTTTTGCCAATTACCACCAATGTAAGATGCATTCTTCCCACTGACCATCCCACTGACCACCAGTGTAATGGGGTCCTTTATCCACTGACAACCAGGGTAAGGCATTTCCAACTACAATTAATGTTAGAGTGTCCTACTCCCACTGACCAACAATCTAAGGGTTTCTTAATTAATAACCAAAATGAGGGAACAGTATCATTTTCAATAACTTTACTATTTGTTATATTTAAAAACAATGTAATCATATAAAAAAACCCAGGGTGTCCACTTCGCTAACTAAGCCACCTTCCTTATTCTTTTATTTTTCATGTCAATATATTGTTCATGCTGTGCATGTATTGTGAGCAGTAGATATTAAGCAGTGTTTCCCCGAGACCTGAAAGCTATTCCAAGGGTTCCTGTGTATTGAAAAATATGTCTGTGAAGGTTCTCATTTATCCAGGTCATGGTATATCTGTAAAAAATAAGTCAAGGCAACTGGACTTGCTGTATTTTTCTTGAAGACGTTTCAAGCTGGTTGGATGACTAGTGAAACGTCTTCAAGAAAAATTCAGCAAGTCCAGTTGCCCTGACCTATTTTTTTTACAGATATGTGTATTGAACAGGTTAAGAAAGGCTGGATTAGACCCCCAAGCATTTTGTTTTATCTGTGTCCCCATTGGGGAGATTCTCCCCTTTATTTGTGCTGATGACTATTGTCACCAAGAAAGAAAGTGATGGGAAATGCATAATTTTAGGTTTATCCCCCTAATTTTGGAAGATTTTCTCCAGCTACCTGGAGTTGACAACAAAAAATAAACTGACCTAACCCTTCTCTATTCTATCCTAAACTAAAAAGGTTTTGGCTATATCTAAACTTTAAGTACATTTACATTGTCTGTAGTTCTGCGTTAAAGATCAGTTCTAGGTAACAAGTGAAATCAATCACTGAGTTACTAATGATACCCTGGAAACAGTGCAATCTCTCTAAAATTAGAAAAGGCATTCACTAGGTTTTTGGAGACCATAATGGCTAGATTTCTCTGAAGCTGCCTATGTCAGCTACCATGAAGGTTCAGACTTAAGTACTGCACTAAACTAACCATGCCGTGCATTTAGAGTACATTATCGCACACTGAACATAGTGCACGGTACCATCAACTAGGTGCATTGCCATTCATCTGAATGCATCCCAGTGCACCTCCCATTGCACGTTCTGCAATACCTTGCTTTGTGGTGCGGTAAAAATAAGTAATGCACGGTTGCAGGAAGGTCAAATTAATGGCAATGCCACACACCTAGCGCATGGTAGCGCACGCTAGGTGCGCTGTGTGATAGTGTTTGTCAAATGCACTGTATTGTGTGTTTAGTGCACAGCTATGGTGTGTACTGGCCCTCAGTAAAACCATACTGAAATACATTCTCTCCCATCTAGATGTCTTCTGGATGCCTCAGTTATTTGATTATTTTACTATTTTATAGTAAATCAAGGCAGTGTAATATGACTGTAATGCCTGTACCAGTTGGAGTAACTTGCCACTTCACAAGATATATAAAAAAGGAAACATTTGATTTAAGTTGCCAGCAACTACACAAAAAAGAAGTAACAGTAATGGATGGAGATGGCTTTTGATTCTTTGTGATAGAGTCTCTGCATGTATAGATGCATCTTAGGGAACATATTTCATACGCATTTAAATTGTATCACATGTTTCTTTTCTAGTTTTGAAGGGAGTAAAGCAGGAGTAGGCAACCATGGCTCTGCAGCTGTGGTCAAACTGCAAATACCATCATGCCCCTGGGAGTCATATCGGTGGCTGTCAGAGTCTTGCACTGCCTCATGGGATTTGTAGCTTCACCACAGCTAGAGTGTTGAGGTTGCCTACCCCTGACGTGAAGAATGGTTTTACGCCCAGGGCTTTTTTTGTGTCTGTGTGTCTGTGCTCCATTCCGGAGATTTCTCCTCACCTTATGTCTTGGAGAAACAAGAGAAAGTGTGTGGAAGTCTTTCCAAGGTTAAGGGAAATACCCTTTTAGACAGTTGTCATGGGGACAGATGTTCATTTTTGGATTATTTGTACTCTGATGATAACTTTTGATTTCCCATCACTTTTTGGGTCAGTGACAATGGTCACTAGGACAAATTGAGAGGATAAATCTTCTCAGAGGAGATTGCTTGTAGCTGTACACCATCGAATTTTATAAAACATGGCAATATCAGGAGTATTACATACTTTCTTTTCTCACATTTAGACAGGCATTGTGCATTATATTATAATATAGTTTTTAAATCAACATATACAAAAGGATTACATTTTCATTAGCTAGGAAAAGGAAAAACCATGAGGTCATGAATGAAATATACTATGATAAACTATTTGAAAGGGGAACGTGTCTTTTTCCGTAAAGCATATAGGTAAGTATAATGCGGTATGCCACCAAAGTACAACGCAAGCGAAGGTTACCAGCAGTATTCTGTTTTTGGATTCATCACACAAAGTCCTTAATAGCAGTACTATTTTAACAATGTGTGACTTTAAAAATTACACGTTTTCTTTGAAAGCATGGAGGTTACTGTCACCACTTAGCATGTAACATGCTTTTAAAATAAGAACCTAGTTGTTAAGTGTTCTGAGAAATTGCCTTTTATTTTTTTTCTCTCTCTTTGTTGCAGCCAGTTAATTGTTTGTGCGCTGTAATTTGTGGCGTCAGCTGCATTCTTTTCTTAGTGCTGTTTATGTTTACTATATTTAATCGAGACAACGGCAGGGGCACGGTCACGAGTCGTTTTGTCACGGAAAACAAGATGATCGTGTGAGAAGTAAAGCAGAGATTTCCATAGCACTGAAGAAGTAATTCACACACATTAGAAATATATATTCATTTTAAAAAGTACTAAATATTTTTAACACAGTAGAGAGAACTATGTGATTGGAGAAAAGCTAGCCATGTGAATTTAATAGGTTACATGGCCTGGCTCTTTTCCCATTTATTTTCTTATTTTTTACAATATCCATTCATTTAATAGCATTCCGCTGACTTCAGAGTGCCAAAGCTGGGGGAAAGCTAAGCCACACCGCTTAACTGTTCCTTATTTGGAGGGACTGACCCTCTATTGGAACTACATCCTTCTGTTCCCCTTCCATCCTCAGTTGTTCCTCCTCAGTTGCCAGGGGTGGACCCATTGCCCATATATAACTGGGGGCATGACAGGGGTGTGTCATTTACCTGTATCTAAATAGGGGCATGACAGGGGTGTGTCTATTGCTTATATATAACTGGGGGCATGACAGGGGTGTGTTCATTACCCATTACCTATATATAACTGGGGGCATGCCTGGTGTGTGTCCATTACCTTTATATAAATAGGGGCATGTCGGGGTGTATCTATTGCTTATATATAACTGGGGGCATGACAGGGGTGTGTTTCCATTGCATAATTCAGGAGTCTCAAACTCAAATCATTTGGCAGCCTCTGTTCTCCCATGGGGGCCCCTTGCCAAATTACATAAAATGTCATACTTCAAAGCAAAACGTAACTATATACGGTACCAGTGTTAATGTCTGCATGTGTTTATAATGTCAGTATATGTGTTTGTGATGGCTTCTTTATATGCAATGTCAGTATAATTGTTTTGTGATGGTTTGTGTGTGTGTGCATTGTCAGGATTTCTGTAAGTGATGTGTGTGTGTGTGTTAATGTTTCTGTTTGTCATATTAGCATGTATACATGTGTATGTATGCAGTGTCAGTATATGTGTGTGTTTTTTCCCACACAGGTTTTAATTTTAATCATAGAGGACAGACTACAGATTCACACATTCATTCACACACAGAAGTATGTACACACACAGAAGTATGTACACACACAGAAATATGCACACCCACCCACACAATAAGGTCCTATTCACACCTGTAAGTTTAAGTGCGATTAGGGATTCCTGCACCAGGGACTTGCCTTTTCCTGCAGCTGTCACCCGTTCAAATTAATGATTGGGTGACCGCCGCTGCATGTAAACGCCGGCACACCACATGTAATCGTATGTGATATGATTACTTCTGGTTAAGAAAACAATCACTCTCACAATCGTGCGTCCAGGGAGATTTCTAACCGCATATAATCATATCACATATGAAAACATCAGGAAAACTCAAGTTCCTGAAGAAGGAATCCGTAATCCCATCTAAATTTACAGGTGTGAATAGGGCCTTATACACACAAACACAGAAACACACACATATACTAATGCAAAATAAAACACCCCA